>NC_134697.1:88035904-88250904 GCF_050947455.1 Rhinoderma darwinii | reverse complement strand
TGGGCCATGTTGCGGTCACACCACCCCCTGCACTCGTTACACCCCTGGTCCCAGGACACCTACACGCAAGGGAATCCGAGATGGCACATAGAACTCTCTCTGCCTCGCAAGACTCGTTATCCCGACCACATCTTCCGAGTAGGACTATGAGCCTCGTGGCACTAAAATCAACTATAAATAGTTGGATGTAGAGGTGGCCGGGCATATCACCCGGGATATTAAAGAAACTTTGGCCTGGACAGTGGCGGCTTCATTACGGGCCATACAGCAAGGGGTTAAACAACATGGCTAATGCATCACTGAGATGGAAACTAGGATTCAAATGCTGGAAGCGGATTATGGCCATACATACCCCCAAGTAAGACAATAAAATCCCATGGGACTGGGTCGGGGGCCTGGAAAATAGGTCCCGGCACTGTCATTTGCGAATACTGAATATTCCATAATTGGTGCCCAACCAGGAACTCCGTAATTATTGTGAACTTACCCATCCGTCAGTGTTGGATATTCCGACTCCCTGTATGGTGGAAAGGGCACACTGTATCAGGCCACCTAGGGGGGTCCTCCAAGTCATACCGAATTTAAAGAGCTGACCGGACCACGACAAGCAAAAGTGAAGTACCTGGACCTTGTTGAGAAGTCAGCAAATCTGCTGGCATTGAAAACCCGATCCAGCCGCTTAAGATGTTCAACAATCGCCTCATAATATATGGCGACTGCTCCACTGATCTGACAAAGTAAGGAAAGCCATCTCCGCGTTATGTAAGAGGATGACAATATCTAGCTACCCTCTTGTTTTCCGCAAGGATTGCCCATCCGCCAGTAGCTACGGACTGCTCGCTAAGCAGAGATCAGGAATGGTCCTCCAGGAGATCGCAATGTACCCCTCTCCAAGATTGGAAAGTTGCCCGGGGACAACTACCAAACAACCAGAGGCCTAAAAAAGACACCCAAGCCATCGATACGCTCGTCATGAATGCGTGCACATGATCTAAGGCAGGGGTGTCAAACACATTTTCACCGAGGGCCACATCAGCCTTATGGTTGCCTTCAAAGGGCCGATTGTAATTTTAAGACTGTATAAATGTAACCGCTCGCTTAAAGAGGCTCTGTCACCAGATTTTGCAACCACTATCTCCTATTGCAGCAGATAGGCGCTGCAATGTAGATAAGAGTAACTTTTTTATTTTTAAAAATCGAGCATTTTTGGCCAAATTATGACCATTTTTGTATTTATGCAAATGAGGCTTGCAAAAGTCCAAGTGGGTGTGTTTAAAAGTAAAAGTACAACTGGGCGTGTATTATGTGCGTACATCGGGGCGTGTTTACTACTTTTACTAGCTGGGCGTTCTGACGAGAAGTATCATCCACTTCTCTTCAGAACGCCCAGCTTCTGGCAGTGCAGACACAGCCGTGTTCTCGAGAGATCACGCTGTGACGTCACTCACTTCCTGCCCCAGGTCCTGCATCGTGTCGGACGAGCCGGCACCAGAGGCTACAGATGATTCTGCAGCAGCATCGGCGTTTGCAGGTAAATCGATGTAGCTACTTACCTGCAAACGCTGATGCTGCTGCAGAATCAACTGTAGCCTCTGGTGCCGATGTGGCCGACACGATGCAGGACCTGTGAGTGACGTCACAGATCTGCACTGCCAGAAGCTGGGCGTTGTGAAGAGAAGTGGATGATACTTCTCATCAGAACACCCAGCTAGTAATAGTAGTAAACACGCCCCAATGTACGCACATAATACACGCCCAGTTGGACTTTTACTTTTAAACACACCCACTTGTACTTTTGCAAGCCTCATTTGCATAACTACAAAAATGGTCATAACTTGGCCAAAAATGCTCGTTTTTAAAAAATAAAAACGTTACTATAATCTACATTGCAGCGCCGATCTGCTGCAATAGCAGATAGGGGTTGCAAAATCTGGTGACAGAGCCTCTTTAACTGTTAAGGATTTATGCGCGGCCAAGACACGATGTGGGAGTAAACGAGTGAGCTAAAAATCACGGCCAGGCAAAAAAAAAATTACCGACACATTACAAAATCATTGGCTGTGCGCTGCGCAGAGTGACTGACCAATCACAGCCCCGCTTGTAGCTTCCCCCGCTAACTTCTGTGATGTTTTCTCTGATTAGAGTCGTTCATTTTCCCTTTTTTTTTCTCCAACCGGCCCAGACCCCTGTGACGACTTATTCCAGCTACGACTCGTCTCTGCAGAATGTGACACACAGACATGTTGGTTTCTCGCTTTTCCAACATCCTCCTCACCTACACCCCATCTGAACAAACTCATAATCCAGATGGTAATAATGATCCCTCAGTGCACGACACAATAAAAGTGCCCAATCAGTAACTGTGCCCCCACGCAGTAATAATGACCTTGTTGAGCTCCCTGTAGATAGCACCACACGCACACAGCCCCCTGTAGATAGCACCACACGCACACAGCCCCCTATAGATAGCGCCACACGCACACAGCCCCCTGTAGATAGCACCACACGCACACAGCCCCCTATAGATAGCACCACACGCACACAGCCCCCTATAGATAGCGCCACACGCACACAGCCCCCTGTAGATAGCACCACACGCACACAGCCCCCTATAGATAGCACCACACGCACACAGCCCCCTATAGATAGCGCCACACGCACACAGCCCCCTGTAGATAGCGCCACACGCACACAGCCCCCTGTAGATAGCGCCACACGCACACAGCCCCCTGTAGATAGCGCCACACGCACACAGCCCCCTGTAGATAGCGCCACACGCACACAGCCCCCTGTAGATAGCACCACACGCACACAGCCCCCTATAGATAGCACCACACACACAGCCCCCTGTAGATAGCGCCACACGCACACAGCCCCCTGTAGATAGCACCACACGCACACAGCCCCCTGTAGATAGCACCACACGCACACAGCCCCCTGTAGATAGCGCCACACACACAGCCCCCTGTAGATAGCGCCACACACACAGCCCCCTGTAGATAGCGACACACACACAGCCCCCTGTAGATAGCGACACACACACAGCCCCCTGTAGATAGCGACACGCACACAGCCCCCTGTAGATAGCGCCACACACACAGCCCCCTGTAGATAGCGACACGCACACAGCCCCCTGTAGATAGCGACACGCACACAGCCCCCTGTAGATAGCGACACGCACACAGCCCCCTGTAGATAGCGACACGCACACAGCCCCCTGTAGATAGCGACACGCACACAGCCCCCTGTAGATAGCGACACACACACAGCCCCCTGTAGATAGCGACACACACACAGCCCCCTGTAGATAGCATCACACACACACAGCCCCCTGTATATAGCGTCACACACACAGCCCCCTGTATATAGCGTCACACACACATCCCCCTGTAGATAGCGCCACACACACATCCCCCTGTAGATAGCATCACACACACATCCCCCTGTAGATAGCATCACACACACACACATCCCCCTGTAAATAGCACCACACACACACACATCCCCCTGTAAATAGCACCACACACACACACACAGCCCCCTGTAGATAGCGACACACACACAGCCCCCTGTAGATAGCGCCACACACACATCCCCCTGTAGATAGCATCACACACACATCCCCCTGTAGATAGCATCACACACACACAGCCCCCTGTAGATAGCGTCACACACACAGCCCCCTGTAGATAGCGTCACACACACATCCCCCTGTAGATAGCGTCACACACACAGCCCCCTGTAGATAGCGACACACACACACAGCCCCCTGTATATAGCGTCACACACACATCCCCCTGTAGATAGCATCACACACACACAGCCCCCTGTAGATAGCGTCACACACACACATCCCCCTGTAAATAGCACCACACACACACACACACACACATCCCCCTGTAGATAGCAACACACACACATCCCCCTGTAGATAGCACCACACGCACACAGCCCCCTGTAGATAGCAACACACACACATCCCCCTGTAGATAGCGTCACACACACACACATCCCCCTGTAAATAGCACCACACACACACACACACACACACATCCCCCTGTAGATAGCAACACACACATCCCCCTGTAGATAGCGCCACACAAACAGCCCCTGTAGATAGCGACACACACACAGCCCCTATAGATAGCGTCACACACACAGCCCCCTGTAGATAGCGCCACACACACAGCCCCCTGTAGATAGCGCCACACAAACAGCCCCTGTAGATAGCGTCACACACATCCCGCTGTAGATAGTCACACACACAGCCGCCTGTAGATATTACCCCCTTTTGTACAGAGTGCCACACACAGCCCTCCACACCCTTTGTACAGAGTGACACACACCGCTCCCCCTTGTAGAGAGTGTCACACAGTCTGCCCCTTGTAAATAATCCCACGCATAGGGTCGAGGGCGCCCCAGGCCACATAGGCCCCATAGCGCTGTCTGCTCTGCCTGACATTTCTCACATTTAGCAGCAGGTCAAGTGGCGACGGTCTGAGTGAGGTCGGTGCCGGCCTGAAAATGAACCAGTCTAGTCACCTGACCTCACATCACTAACGTGAGGTCAGATCACTCTGGTCCAGTAACTGGAGTGGTCTACTCCCGGCACCGACTTTACTCACACTTAGAAGTCCTGCTGTTGTGGCGCTGCATGTAAAAACCAGATTCAGGCACCTCTCGGGCCACGTAATATGAGGTGGCAGGCTGGATTCGGCCCACGGGCCTTCTATTTGACATGTGTGATCTAGGCGGTGAGACACATCTCACTACTCATCTGGGACTGATTGAACTCGTGGGTTGTGAGTATTTTATGTCTTTCATGAAGAGAGATGTTTTTTCCTTCTCAGGAATTATGTTGATGCTCCTAAACCATTATTTTGCTGGACAATGTATGCTATATTTTTTAGATGACCTTAGGGTCCCAATCGGCCACCGATCCACCCCACACAATAGACCTCTATTTATAGCTTAACGAGTGCATTTAGTAGGCTTAATCGGCCACAGCTAATATAAGGAACATGTTGGAAGTCCCCAGTGCCAAGCCCAGCTGGCATTAGTGACTATTGATGCTGAAAAAGCATTTGATAATATCCGCAGGAGTTGGCTGGGCGTGGTACTGGATTGTATACACGTCCTTACAACTGACGGGAAGTTTCAGACGGTTCCTTGACCATCTTTTTGCCTTCGCCAAGGCAAGGGTACGACCTTCTGTTTTTTTAACACCCTCGAATGCGCTGGGTATGGGCACTGGACAAGGGTGTTGCCTTTCCACGCTCTTGTTTAAGGCCCCATGCACACGCCAGTGAAAATGCCCGTAATCACGGGCCGTAATTACGGGCTCATATACTTCTATTGGCCACGGGTACCTTCTCGTTTGCTTACGGGAAGGTGCCCGGGCCGTTGAAAAATATAGAACATGTCCTATTTCAGCCCGTAATTACGGCACGGGCAGGCCCATAGAAGTCTGTGGGGCTCCCGTAACTACGGGTGGCTACGTGTGTGCACCCGTAAATACGGGAGCGTTGCTAGGCGACGTCAGGGGATAGTCACTGTCCAGGGTGCTGAAAGAGTTAAACGATCAGTGCTGGATAGAGAGAAGGGGCTGCACTGATCGGCAGTAACTCTTTCAGCACCCTGGACAGTGACTACCGCTGGACAGTTTCCTTCAAAAACCTGCAACAAAAAAAAATTAATACTTACCCAGAACTCCCTGCTTCTTCCTCCAGTCTGGCCTCCTGGGATAACGTTTCATCCCATGTGACTGCTGCAGCCAATCACAGGCCACTTCACCAAGACAACGGCCGGGGTACGTATGAACTTCTTTTTCTTTCTATCGCTGCGGAAACTCTGCCCAAAAGGGTTTCCCCTTCTCTCTATCCAGCACTGATAGAGAAAAGAGGCTGGCGATCAGTGCTGGATAGAGAGAAGGGGCTGCCGATTAGTGCAGTGCAATATAGCCGAGAAAACGGGTCCGTAAATACGGGTGACAAAGGACCTGTATTTTCGTGAGGGAAAAAATACGGACGTGTGCATGGGGCCTAACTTTGCACTGGAGCCACCACTGGACTGTCCTATTGGTGGCTAAGTTATACCTACTACAGAAGGGGCTTTGACCATCTCCTCAACAAGTAGATGATATTCCATCCATAGTGACATGTCAGAAGTTTGGATTGGTGGGAGTCCGAGCACTGAGACCCCCACCAATCGCTAGAACGAAGCAGCTGAAGCACTCGTGTAAACGCTCCGCCGCTTCGTGTCTGTTCGGCTGTTTCTGGAAATAAATGTATCGGTCTACGGACTCAATAGAAAGTCTATGAGCCCATTCTCCGATACATTGGCTTTCCGGAAAAAGAGTAACAGCCACGAAGCGGCTGAGCGCTCACACAAGACCTTCAACTGCTTCATTCTACAGATTGGTGGGGGTCTCAGTGCTCGGACCCCCACCAATCCAAACTTCTGTCATGTCAGAAGTTTGTCAAACATTTAGCAATTTGAGGTGTTGAAACACTTAATAATAAGGATAAACATTGTAACATTCGACAAGCTACTTGGTACTTAGAAGAAGATTTGACACTGGATTTGTGACTTTTCCGGATTTAATTTTTTTCTTCTTCTGGGAACGGGTATACCCAGGGGCGTAGCTAGGGGGGGCAGGCGGGGCATGTGCCCCGGGCGCAAGAGAAGGGGGGGCGCCGAAGAGCAGCTGATCACTGCTGACAGGCGCCCCGTATGTCGGACACCTGCAGCAGTTTAGGAAGAGCCAGGAAATTAGGGCGTTCTGACTGGGGTCTGTGACCGCCATGGAGTGGACCAGTCCTGTCACCTGACCTCACGTCAGTGACATGAGGTCAGATGACTCAGGTCAGGGGACAGGTCCACTCCCGTGCTGCAGCCTCCCTGCATCTGCCTGTGCTCTGCCGAGAAGCAGAGAGGAAGCTCTGCCCACACACAGCCCGTCCTGACCTGTCAGCAAGGAGACATGGTGAGTGTCTGTCTGTGTGTGTCTGTGTGTGTGTGTGTGTGTGTGTGTGTGTGTCTGTGTCTCTGCATGTGTTTGTCTCTTATATCTACTACATTATCTGTACTGTGTAGCAGAGCTGAGATTGTAATTTAGCACAATGTGTTATCTGTGATTTTACATAGGACTGCAGGGGACACAACTACATTATCAGTACTCCGAGAGTTATCAGTGTGCTATCCAGTGGCATAACTACCTCCGTAGCAGCTGCTACGGTGCCCGCGGCATGAGGGGGCCCGTGTCGCCCGCCGGCACGGGCCCCCACCCTAGCCGCAGGCTCCGCTAGCAGCCGCTATGGCTGCTACAGAGCGACGCCACTTAACACTACGGCAGAGCAGGGAGGTATCTCCTCGCTCTGCCATTAAACATAAGACATGTATCCCCTATCCACAGGATATCCACAGGACAGGGGATACATGTGTGATCGCTGGCAGCGATAGGGAGAACGGGGGACTGAAAGTCCCCTGAAGTTCTACATCACAAACCTCGGACTTCCGGGGTCTGTGTCGGCAGCTCCGGAGAAATGAATGGAGCGCCGGTCGTGCTTGTGCGCATGCGTGACCAGAGCTCCTTTCATTTTTATTGAGCTGCGCAGACGCCGGAAGTCAGAAGTTAGTCATGGAGAATTTCAGGGGACTTTCGGTCCCCGTTCTCCCTATCGCTGCCAGCGATCACACATGTCTCCCCTATCCTGTGGATAGGGGATACATGTCTTTTGTAGGACACACTGTAGGTCGGATTTTTTTGGGAGGGGGACGCTGTATGGCATTCCCTACAGGGGGGGGGGCTGTATGGCGTTCTCTACAGGGGGGCTGTATGGCGTTATCTAAAGGGGCGGGCTGTATGATGTTCCCTACAGGGGGGGCTGTATGGCGTTCTCTACAGGGAGGCTGTATGGCGTTCTCTACAAGGGGTGCTGTATGGCGTTAGCGCCAAACAGCCCCCCCTGTAGATAATGCCATACAGCCCCCTCTGTAGATATCTACAGGGGGGGGCTGTAAAAAAGGCACTATCTACGAGGAGGGGCCCCAGTCAAAAGTTTGCTATGGGGCCCAGTCTTTCCTAGTTACGCCCCTGGTGCTATCTGTAGTATTACATAGGACTGCAGGTAACATCTACTACATTATCTGTACTGTGTAGCAGAGCTGAGATTGTAATTTAGCACAATGTGTTATCTGTGGTGTTACATAGGACTGCAGGTAACACTACTACATTATCTGTGCTGTGTACATATGTGCCTGTGTGGGTATATATTGGTCTGTTTGTGAATGTGTCTTTGTGCTTGTATATATGTGTCTTTTGTGTGTGTGTGTGTGTGTGTGTGTGTGTGTGTATGTGTGTTTGTATGTCTATATATTTACCTGTATGTATATATTCCAGATGTGTGTATGTATATTTGCCTGTATGTCTAAATATCTGTCTTTATGTATGTACAGTATATATGTTCCAGCGTGTCCATATATGTGGTTACGTTTTGGTTTGTGTAGGGGGCGGCAATAGAGAGTCCCGCACAGGGCGCCATCCAAGCTAAGGCCGGCCCTGGCTGTCACCAACCCTAGTCCGAAGGAACTCCGCCGCTGCCTGCGCCGCATGACCTCCTCGGCTCCTCCGATAAGTCAGACCAGGCAGAGCGGAGAGTGGTAGCGGTAGGCTACCGCTCACCGGTCTGTTCACAGTGTGGCGCTAAGTACAAGGGGTGGGAGTGTGGCGCTATTTACTAGGGGGGAAGCTGGCTGTGTGTGGCGCTATTTACAAGGGGGGCTGTGTGTGGCCTCTTTAATTTATTTTTATGTTAATTACATTATAGAACTATATCGCTTATAAAATGTAGAAATGCTTTTATACTCGCGTTACATTAAAAAAATTGTGAAAAAAAATTACACCTCATTGATTGGTAGGGAAAGAAAACATGGCGAGGGGGAAGGAGATGTCGGGAAATAAGTTGGGGGGGGCGCCAAACTGAATCTTTGCCCCGGGTGCAGGAGAACCGAGCTACGCCTCTGGGTATACCTCATTGGCTTTCTTCTGAAAGTTTTGCGCGAGTCGTCCGAATCAAATGGGTTACTGTTTTGGGGTGAATGGGTTATATTAGTTAGTTATATATTGTAAGGATACTTGACATACGGGACAAAGAGTCTAGAGATTTGGACTTGGTGCGCTAAATCTTTATATGAATGTTGTTTTTTCGGACTCTACATATCACAATATCGGTATCTGGAGTTTTGTAAATCTTGCTGAAGCAACGTATACCATTTCTAAAAAGATAGCGACATCGTACGTCAGATGATATTCGGCTCTGTTTACATCTGTGTCGAAAGGTCCATTAGGAGCACGCAGCATTTTTATTCCCGGTAGCCTTGGCGGAACGGCGACTGACCCCGTTATAAGTCAACTGGGAATTTTAGACTGACTCCTTTTTTTTTCCCCCTCGATGTAGAGGTGCAAAATAACATACGTCCTGACTGAACCACCAAGAATGGACAAGGACAGAAATGGGATGACGGAGAGGATATTAAACCTCACCCTAGAGATCATCTACCTGCTGACTGGAGAGGTGAGGGATTCTGGGAATTATTTAATTATTATTTTTATTAGTCACATGACTGACTTTTATTTCCATTAATAAAAACGGAAGTTGACGGGAGAGATATTGGGAATGTATAAACGGAAATCACTGTCTCTCTCCACGTACAGGATTACTCAGTCGTGAAGACGATATCTGAAGAGGGTGAAGGAGGGAGCAGGGACCAGATCCCTATAACGGTGTGTCCACCTCAATCACTAATACATGAGAGAAACAACGAGCAGAAGATCCTGGACCTGACCAACAAAATCATTCATCTGCTGACCGGAGAGGTGAGGACTGCCGGGACTGAATACAATAACACCGAGGGAGATGTCTGGGTTATGACTGTGCGACGTCGAGGGGTTTCAACTTGAATTTTATTCCAATGTAGCATAATCTAGGAATATATGGGAGTGCATTAACCCCCTAAAAATTGCTATTATTGTCGAATTTTTTCCCCCATTCCCCTCTAGGACATGTTCTATATACTAATTATATGTACCCCAAAATGGTGCCAATGAAAAATACAGCTTGTCCTGCAAAACACAACTCCTCATAAAGCTACGTAGATGAAAAAAATAAAAAATGTCACGCCTCTTGGATTACCTCGGCAGTCTGCTCTGAGTGACAGTTCTGGGGGTCTCCTGATTGGACGCTAGAGCTGTCACTCAAAGCAGAGGGGAGGGGCTGGAGGGGATTCAGTGTTGAGAGCCGAGAGCGCTGAACATGAAGGAGCTGCGATCGCGGCGTCGAAGACATTAAAACCTTAATTTTTCGGTCATTCAACCAGCATGACCAACAAAGTGGGAAAGAAAAATGGGCACGTGTAGGGACCTGAGTGGCTTTGACAAGGGCCAAATTGTGATGGCTAGGCGTCTGGGTTAGAGCATCTCCATAACCGCACGTAGTGTTCCCGGAATTCAGTGCTTAGTACCTACCAAAAGTAGTTCAAGTAAGGACAGCCGGTGTACCGACGACCGGATCATAGGCATCAGACTGCCAGATAGAGAGGCGCGATTTGACACACCACGTTTCTACTGCTCCAGAGTCCAGTGGTGGTGTGCTTTATACCACTACATCCGACACTTGGCATTGTACGGCTGGCATGCAGCTGCTCGGCTATGGAAACCCATGCCATGAAGCTCCCGGTGCGAGTCAGCAGAGCGTTGGCGACTTTTATGCACTATTACGCACTCGGTCACCATGCTCTGTAACTTTACGTGGTCTGCCACATTGCAATAATACCACTCCGTTACTGGTGGAATATCTAGGATGGAGGAAATTTCACAAACTGACTTGTTGCAACGGTGATTTCCTATTACAGGACCGCGCTGGAATTCAGTGATCTCTTTCCAACGACCCGTGCTTATACAGATGTTTGTAAAGGCGACTGCATGGCGAGTTCTGGATTTTATACACCTCTGGCAATGGGACTGATTAGAATTATGTCCCAATACTTTTGTCAGTAAGGGTCCTTTTATACCGGCCAATATGGACCGTGTAAACGAGGCCCGCTCAACGAGACAGCTGGTTGATCGGTGCTTGTTTTCTCCTTTCACATGGAGCTACGCATGGGGACGAGTGCTTGTTACTACGATCTCTCGTCCCCATACATTTCAATCATGTCGGCAGCACGTCCCTCTTTTTAATGTTTTCGACATTTAGAACGATATAATCCGCCAAAGAACAAGCGTTTCCTCGGGTGATCATTGCCCTGTTTACACAGGTCAATTATCGGGAACGACTTTCCTGTGAACGCTCGTTTGCCCGATAATTGGCCGGTGTGAAAGGGCTCTTACTCAACATCAAATACCCAGAGCATTAATAATAGGGCAGTAAAGACCGGGGCAGAGTTTTTTCTTCTGAAAATATATTTATATGTGCATCAGGTTCCTATAAGATGTCAGGATGTCACCATCTATTTCTCCATGGAGGAGTGGGAGTATATAGAAGGACACAAGGATCTGTACAGGGACGTCATGATGGAGGACCACCGGCCCCTCACATCACCGGGTAAGGGTAATATTTTATTGGCTTTAATAGGAAGATTAGTTAATAAATATAATCGCCTGATAATCACATATACACAATGTATTTGGCCGCTGTGTGTCTTCTACAGATGGGTCCAGTATGAGAAATCCTGAAGAACAATGTCCCGAACCTTTGTATTTACAGGATCGTCCAGAGAGAAATCCCAATGTCCTACAGGACTATCCGGTAGGGACATCTCCCCAGATATGATATATGATCTTGTTCAGTGTCACTTCATTGAACTTAACATTAACTTATGTTAGGGGCTCTGTCCTTACAAGGCATCCCACGTTATTTTTACAATTATTTTTTTTTTCCCAATAAAAATCTTATTGGAGTTGTACAAATGTAACAACATAAATATAAAAAACATAACCGCATAATTTGCTGTATGTAAATAAAACATAAGGAGGGGTAAAAGGAGGGCGGGAGTTACAGCCTAAATGCTCTCTGAAAAGACAAGTACCTAAGAGCAGACCAGAGGCGGTTGTGAGTTAGGGGGGTACCGGACAAGAAGCCTACTGGAGGAAGGTATTTAATTTGGAGTCGTAAAATATGAGTCAGAACATTAAAATTCTCTCCAATCTCTCCAGATGTTTGAGTATCGGTCTTAGGCTTCTGGGGGTTGTGGCTATCGATTCTTCCATTGTATTTAAGAAGGATATATCCGTAAACCATTCCTCTAGGGAGCGGGGTCTTGGCTTTTCCTAATGGCAAGGAAGGTTGTTCTTCGACTTCTTTAAGACAGTAGTTTGCCAATGATCTTTTAGATTTAGAACAACCCGTGGGGATCATATAGAGCAGGAGAGTTTCGGGTGTATTTGGAACGGAGATGCCTGAGATTTGAGTGATGAGGGTGAGTACATGTGTCTAAAACTTGTGTCCAGACGGGCGTCTCCACCATACATGAGACAGCGACCTACTCTCCTCATCACACCTTCAACGTGTTTCCAAAATTCCAGGGTACCAACAATGAAGTATAGTAGACACCCTATACCAGCATGAGATCATTTTAGCGGAGGTTTATTGTGCCTTGTTGGCAATAAGTATAGTTTTTGTTTCTCTGTTGCTTAGGAGGGTGTTGGATTTTTGAATCCATTACCAAATTGGTGTGTAAAATATATGGTCCTATTAGAGGTTACAAATGTTTCCTAAACTTTCCTTCCAGTGTCTAAATATTGTCTTTTAGGGTACAATGCTGGGGTGGTAAACCTTTATTGCAACTTAAGGGTACGAATTTCAGGGGATTTAAAATAGTGCACAGTGTCCCAAGGGTGTGAGAAAGCTAGTAGACTTTTTGGGTGCATCACTACAGGTTTTTCGAGTAGAAGAAAATCTTGATTCTCATTTTCAAAGAGATATTGATTAGACTGAGCAGATTCAAGGAAAGGAAACAAAAATTGTATTCTTGTAATAGAGAGAGTAGTAGCCCCTTGGAATAAACTTCCTGCTGACTCACTGGATTTATGATCGGACAGAAATCCATCCTAAAATGAAGAAGCCGATTTCATTCAAAAACATATGAAAAATAAACGAGACTTTTCTGCACTCACTATTCTTTGCTTCCATGTGTCCTGATTGTTCATTATTTGTTTCTATATGTGGTGACTTAGGTTGAAGATCTGACTAATATAAAAAATGACATTAGAAGAAGAAAAAACGAGATGTATGTGGAGGTCAACCGGCAGATATGTTCTACAGATATCGGTAGAGGTAAGATCTAAAACAAGTCACATATTCTCAGTTTCTACCGAAATCTCTCATTCGGTTAGTAAAATCTAATCACAAAAATATATCTTCCCAGTGGGGGCTCAGTAGTCACCATCCCTTATTAAGTTAATCTTACATGGCCTGACGTGGGATGTGTAAACTATCAAGGAGACAGTTTATTGATCGGCGCTCGTTTCCTCCTTTCACAAGGAGCTATGTATGGGGACGAGTTCTCGTTAATGCGATCTCTCCTTACTCCGATCGCTCCTTACTTCGATCGCTCCTTACTCGTCCCCATACACTTCTATCATGTCGGCAGTACGTCGGGAGATGTTTTGCCGACGACGATAATATTTACGGCATTTAAAACGATACAATCAGCCAATGAATCAGAGTTTGCACGTTCATCGGCTGATCGTTGCCCTGTTTACATTGCAATTATCGGGAAGGAGCGTTCTATAAAAGGGCCCTACGACTGCTGCTATCCACGTCACATCATGTCATTGTGTACTACCTGAGCGTAGGGTAGTTCATAGAGACATCCACCCAGACTCGTATGTAGAAATCACTGGTTACCTAAGCAAAAGTAACCCCATATCCCTTTTTCAGCGCCCAAAGTACCGAATAATACTACTGTATTTTATTTTTGGATATGTTTATATTATAGCATCAGCAAAAGTACACATAAAATGTGTACTAGCATTAGTGAATATAGTAGTGCCCATATAATTCCAACCATAGTGCCCACATAACTTTCGAAGGGATCGTAGTTGTAGTGTGTAAATATATAGTACCGGCCATAATGTCCCCATTATACCTATAGTGTCCATATAATGCCAGGCATAATGTACTTGGTTAAAAAACAATTCCTGCCCTGCCTATGAATGTTCCACTTACTGACTACAGCTTCCGAACCGGGACAGCTGCAGTGTATGTGGGTCCTTGGTAGACCGTTATATGGCTCCCCTGTCTACCCCACCCCCAGTTTGACAAACTCCCTCCCTCCAAGCCCAGAAGGCCGTGGCATTTGCGAGGTTTTTCTAGTGCTGAATGTGGTACACGGAAATTTGTAAATGTACCATGTGATTGCCCATTGGAGTAGGATCTTGACAATATTGTGATTGGAAAGTGATGTCATCAAGTTCCTTCTAGACATCAGTATTATAGTGTAGCCTTCGGTTGCATTTGCCATAACTGGAACAAGAAGGACCAGGGGCAGGGAGTCTTGGCATGTTGAATAGCCTGAGTATTATTTAGTCGTTAATGTTGTAATACATTTCTTAATGAACGAAAAATATTAGTTTGCCTCTTGTATAGACTGGGGCAGATTTACTACAGTGTCAAAATGTAGCCAAATTTTGGCGCAATTTGGTGCGTTTTGGATGTTTGGATGTCACTAAACACTTAAAAGGGGTGTAGCTTATTGGAAAGGGGCATGGCTTAAACTGTGTCAAAATTGTGCTGCAAAATCAAAGGTGGTATAAGGAAAAGTGTCGCATCGGTCAAGCAAATGCACCAAAATTATCAAGCCGCATGCACCACTGTGATAAATTTGGAGCGTCTTGTGACTTCTGAGTTTACACTATCTAAATATTAGGCCCTGTTCACACTGAGTTTTTTTTGCAGGAGCAAAAAATCTGCTTTTTTTCGACCGCGGGCATGGAAGCTAATGCAAGGTCCGCAGACAAAACACGTTGTGAAAAAACGCACAGAAACGAATGCCGCATGTTTTTCTGTCTCCCATTGATTTCAACGGGAGGTCAGAGGTGGAAACCGCGGCACGATAATCGTTGATAGTCGGTGCTGCTTGCGGCTCATGACTCTACAGTTGATAGTCGGTGCTGCTGGCGGCTCATGACTCTGCAGTTCATAGTCGGTGCTGCTGGCGGCTCATGACTCTGCAGTTCATAGTCGGTGCTGCTGGCGGCTCATGACTCTGCAGTTGATAGTCGGTGCTGCTGGCTGCTCATGACACTGCAGTTGATAGTCGGTGCTGCTGGCGGCTCATGACTCTGCAGTTGATAGTCGGTGCTGCTGGCGGCTCATGACTCTGCAGTTGATAGTCGGTGCTGCTGGCGGCTCATGACTCTGCAGTTGATAGTCGGTGCTGCTGGCGGCTCATGACTACAGTTGATAGTCGGTGCTGTTGGCGGCTCATGGCTCTGCAGTTGATAGTCGGTGCTGCTGGCGGCTCATGACTCTACAGTTGATAGTCGGTGCTGCTGGCGGCTCATGACTCTGCAGTTCATAGTCGGTGCTGCTGGCGGCTCATGACTCTGCAGTTGATAGTCGGTGCTGCTGGCGACTCATGACTCTGCAGTTGATAGTCGGTGCTGCTGGCGGCTCATAACTCTGCAGTTGATAGTCGGTGCTGCTGGCGGCTCATGACTCTGCAGTTGATAGTCGGTGCTGCTGGCGGCTCATGACTCTGCAGTTGATAGTCGGTGCTGCTGGCGGCTCATGACTCTGCAGTTGATAGTCGGTGCTGCTGGCGGCTCATGACTGCAGTTGATAGTCGGTGCTGCTGGCGGCTCATGACTCTGCAGTTGATAGTCGGTGCTGCTGGCGGCTCATGACTTTGCAGTTGATAGTCGGTGCTGCTGGCGGCTCATGACTCTGCAGTTGATAGTCGGTGCTGCTGGCGGCTCATGACTCTGCAGTTGATAGTCGGTGCTGCTGGCGGCTCATGACTCTGCAGTTGATAGTCGGTGCTGCTGGCGGCTCATGACTCTGCAGTTCATAGTCGGTGCTGCTGGCGGCTCATGACTCTGCAGTTGATAGTCGGTGCTGCTGGCGGCTCATGACTCTGCAGTTGATAGTCGGTGCTGCTGGCGGCTCATGACTCTGCAGTTGATAGTCAGTGCTGCTGGCGGCTCATGACTCTGCAGTTGATAGTCGGTGCTGCTGGCGGCTCATGACTCTGCAGTTGATAGTCGGTGCTGCTGGCGGCTCATGACTCTGCAGTTGATAGTCGGTGCTGCTGGCGGCTCATGACTCTGCAGTTGATAGTCGGTGCTGCTGGCGGCTCATGACTCTGCAGTTCATAGTCGGTGCTGCTGGCGGCTCATGACTCTGCAGTTCATAGTCGGTGCTGCTGGCGGCTCATGACTCTGCAGTTGGAGACCGAGCGTCCAGCGCCTCTCCCGTATCCAGAGCGGCAGGATCACATAAAGTTCTCCAGCGCTGGTGCTTGTTCTGAATACGAGTGCCGTGCGGATGAGCTGGACGCTCTGTCTCCAACTGCAGAGTTATGAGCCACCGCCAGCATTGCCCCCGTTTTGTGGGCCGTGAGTCTGGGCCACAAAAACTCTCAGGGAAATCATGTGAGCCAGCGATCATGTGACCTACCCGGGGTTGGGACAAACTGGTGGCATCAATTCCAGCCTTCCTTTTTTTTGCGGGTCTGTAAATACTGATGACGCACCAAAGGTTTTTTGTGATCAAATTACAGAGTTATTATACGGGGATCCCATGTTCAGGATCCTCGTCTCTTGGCCAGAGTGGAGAGCGGTTACATAGAGTGTCTCTCGCTCTGGAGGACCTGTCCTGTTCTGTATTACACAGATAACCCATTTAATAAGTGTATGTAATGGTAGGAAAACAGGAATCTCTTATCGTGTTGAGTTAGGAAATGTGTTTTGATGAATGACCAGTCTTTCACTTGGATATAAATTTTTGATTTCCAAATGCCGAAAATAATTAACTCTGTTTCTATTACCAGCAGATGACTGCACCCAAAACTTGGCGGAACGTCTCCTGTTATCTCCAGATCCTATAGTGGAATATGATAATGTCACAGATAACCCTGGAGAACATTCCAGTACCCCAAATATACCCTCAGTCATTAACCGAGATCTATCTCCTGAACCCACTACTCACAAAGAATTTTCATCTGATCAGTCACCGATTGTTAAACATAGTACTGCTGATAGAGGAGATAAATCGTTTCCATGTTATAAATGCGGGAAACATTTTAAGAAAAAATTTAGTGTTTCGACACACAAGAGGGTTCACCGAAACGAGACGCGATTTTCATGTTCAGAATGTGATAAAAATGTAATCGGGACGTCAACTTGTGATATACATCAGATAATTCGCACAGGGAAAAAGCCGTTTTTATGCACAGAATGTGGAAAGTACTTTTCTAAGAAGTCAGATCTTGGTGACCATCAAAGAACTCACACAGGAGAGGAGCCATTTTCATGTTCAGAATGTGAGAAATCTTTCACCAGGAAATTGCACCTTGTTGAACATCATAAAACGCACACAGGGGAGAAGCCGTTTTCATGCCAAGAATGTGGGAAAAGTTTTACCCAGAAATCAAACCTTTATAGACATCTAAGAAACCACACAGGTGTGAAACCATTTTCATGTTCAGAATGTGGGAAATGTTTTACCCAGAAGTCAAACCTTGTTGACCATCAAAGGACTCACACAGGAGAGAAGCCATATTCATGTTCAGAATGTGGGAAACGTTTTTCCCAGAAATCGAATCTTGTTCAGCATCAAAGCCGTCACACTGGAAAGAGGCCATTTTCCTGTTCGGAATGTGGGAAATGTTTTTTGCAGAAATCAAACCTTTATTACCATCAAAGAACTCACATAGGAGAGAAGCTATATTCATGTTCAGAATGTGGAATAATTTTTTCCCAGAAAACAAAATTTCTCAAACATCAGAAACTTCACAACACACGGGAGAAGACATTTTCATGTTTAAATGTGTTAAACGTTCTACCCAGAAATTGAATCTTGTTGACCATCGTAGAACAGGGGGAAAGCCAATCCAGGTTCAGATTGTTGGAAATGTTTTACGCAGAAATCAAGCATTAGTATCAACACACAAGGGAGAATTTTAGTGTAGGAAATTCTTTACCCCAGGTATAAGATTCCAGGTACATTAGTTACAACAGAAACTTGAGAAACCATGGGGGAATTCATTTTTTTTTTGACCATGACAAAATTTTAAATCAGAACATTTCCTATATTAACAGAATAATGAAAGGGTAACTAATTTTTCAGAAAGTCAGAAGTTTTCATTGGTAGGGGTCAGAGCACGGAGACCGCCACCGATCGCTAAAACAAAGCAGCAGAAGAGCTCGAGTGATCGCCGAGCCGCTTCGCCTCTGATCGGCTTTTCTCGGAAAGCCGACCAGTTGGTGTACGGACTCAATAGAAAGTTTATAAACCCCTACACGAACTGCTCGGCTTTCTGAGAAAAGCTGATCAGAAACTAAGCGGCTCACACGAGCGATTTTCTGCCACTTCGTTTTAGCAATCGGTGGGGGTCTCCGTGCTTAGTCCCCCACTGATCAAAGCTTCTGACCTGTCACTATGACAGGTCAGAGGTTTTTTGAAAGTTTAGTTACCCTTGAATGTTCAGGACATTAGCAAAGATATATAAAGGATAGGATACAAGATTTATGTACCATAATGCAGTCGTATCTTCCAATCCTTATAACGCCTGCATTCCCCGGACCTCTGAACTTAGATCATCAAAGTTTATGGTGATCTATGTTTGGTTCAGTAGAACCGTGGGAGGGTTAGGACCCATCACTAAGTCATATAATTGGTTTGCTGACCTGAATAGCGCCGTCTCCCTGATTCCAGCGCTGTTTTTCTTTTTGTCCTGGACCCCCCTGTTCCATAGATATGGCCACTGTTGTGTTGGCTCCCTCTAAGCTATTTTGCTGTAGTTAGCCAACAGGGCGTGAACTACCCTCAAGCTGCCTCATGCTGATTGGTCAGCATCAGAGGCAGGAAAACTAGCTCCACCCTGTTGGTTAACTACAGCAAATTAGCATATAGGGAGTCAGTAACAGTGGCCATATCTCTGGAATGGGGGGTCCAGGAAAAACAGATTTAACGGGAATATGTCGCGAATTAATCCTTTTTTTTTTTTTTTTTTTTAAGTGTCGTTACTTATTTCTATTATATTTTTACATTTTTTTTGCTGTACTTTCTTTTTCTTCCACATGGTGGAAAGTATTAAAAATTAAATAATAATTTGACATGTTTTCCTATGTTGGCCACCAGAGGGAGCACTTCCCAGAATTACAGCAAGGTGAATAAGGCAAAGCAACATGACTCACAGCTGTGTCTTCAAATTGCTAAGCAGTGTCCGGCTGCCATTTTGGGTGTGATTCTGCAGCTGGCAGAAGCTATAGTACACACCAAAATGCTAAGGGTATGTTCACACGCTTACTAAAAAAGGCAAAACCGCTCCTGATCTTCAGGCATTTTTTAATCAAACTCGCGTTTTTGGCGTCGTTTTTTACGGCCGTTTTTGGAGCTGTTTTTCTATGGTCAATGAAAAACGACTCCAAAAATGTCCCAAGAAGTGGTATGCACTTCTTTTTGGCGGGCGTCTTTTTACGTGCCGTTTTAGGAAATGGCCGCGTAAAAAAACGCCCCGTCGAAACAGAATTCTGTATTTCCCATTGAAACCAATGGGCAGATTTTTGTAGGCGTTCTGCTTCCGATTTTTCGGGACATTTACGGCTCGAAAAATGGCTGAAAACACTGAGTGTAAACATACCCTTAGAATTGTGAAAGTGAAGTGAACTACAGACACACGCACACACACACACACTCAGCTCTACTACATCTGACACACACAGTCAGCTCTACTACACAGACACACTCAGCTCTACTACATCTGACACACAGTCAGCACTGCTACATACATACACAGCACTGCTACAGACACACACACACACTCCGCTCTATTACACAGACACACACAGTCAGCACTGCTACATACAGACACTGGCATGGGTTTTTACAAGGAACACAAAGAAGCAACAGCTCTTAGAAGATCAGAATAAGCAAGATATGTTATCAGCAGGAGCTGCACTGATAATAAACAAGCAGGGGATGACCGACTCCACAGCTGCACTGCAGGTATCGTCAGCAGAATACAAGGGCCGTTTATGTCAGCTTGTAGTCTGCAATGCATGGGCGGCCCGTCGGGGGTCATGAGAGCGGCGGTTCTGTGAGAGAGAGAGAGAGGGACAGACCGAGACACACACCTTACCTGCAGTGCAGCTGGTCTTCATAATGGCGCCTGCTCTCTGCCTACAAACCGGCCTCTCTGCTGGGTGACCTGCGTCTGCGCAGTACAGAGCCAGATAGCAGAGGCAATGGACGGCTCCCGCTCATTGTGCCCTATGCATTGTAGCTGCCGTATTCCATCTGTGTATGTGTCGTTAATCGGCACATACAGAGATGGAAAAAAAAAAAGGCAGCGCCCATAGAGAAGTAAAAGTATGAATACATTAAAAAGTAGAAAGTGACAACACAAATAAATAAAACTTGTTTACATTATATTAAAAGCAATATAATAATAATTTTTAAAAAATCATGACGCCTTCCTTTTAAGGCCCTGTTCACACAGAGTTTTTTGATGCGGAAACCGCGCCGCAAAACTCGTCAAAAACCACCCAAAAATGCCTCCCATTGATTTCAATGGGAGTTGGACGAGTTTTTTTACTGCGAGTAAAAAAATCGCGTCGCGGTAAAAAAGCGACATGACCCATCTTAAGGCGGTTTCCGCCTCCAAAACCCCATTTCAATCAGTCGGAAAGAGGAAAAAAACGCCTCGTCGAGTGTTTTAACGAGTTTTTGTCAAACCACTGTGCAAAAACCGTCTGGAGCAGTTAATGCAGGAGGAATTTTCCTCCTGCAAAAAACTCAGTGTGAACATAGTCTACGAGATTTAAGAAAAAATGAATGTTGAGATGGAGCCTTCGTATTTCTGGAACGGTGGAACTGAATTTTGTATCGAGCTCCGGTCTCTAAAAGTCTCAAAAGCTGCAGGATCCAAGAGTTTTTCGAATAATAAAAAAACAAAAACATAATACGGTCGGAAATAGTAGATTCCTCTCGCTGTTTCCCACTTAGGACTCCATTTATTTTTTTTAGCAGGAATGGAGGATGGACCCAAAGATATTCGTTCCGTGTAATGTAAGATTAATTTAGTGTAATATTGTTCTTGCCTTTTTTTGTTTTTTATTCATTTCCGCATTTTGTTTTTCTATGTATATTTTTCGTGTATTTCTAAGAGTATTAATAAAATGGACGGACGTTTCCTAAAAATTGTGACAAAATTGGAATGTGAAGAATCCGGAATATACATACATATAAAATTCTGCTTTAAAACCTTAAAATGTGTTAAAACATAAAACAAAACTCATAAATTTGGAATCGCCGTAATCGTATCAACCTGTAGAATAAGTAGAATGTCGTTCTTACCGCCTGATGGACGCTGCAAAAACAAAACCCCCAAAAAACCGGCGTCATCGCTGTTTTTTGCCCGTTTCACCCCACAAATCATTTTTTTTCAGCTTCCCGTACTGGGGAGCTGAAAAAAATGGGGGTTTGGGGGTTTTGTTATACGGTACAATAAATGGTGCCATAAAAAACTACAACTTGTCCTGCAAAAAACAAGACCTAGTACGGCTATATGGACGGAAAAATA
The DNA here is from genome assembly GCF_050947455.1 of Rhinoderma darwinii. NCBI lineage: Eukaryota > Metazoa > Chordata > Amphibia > Anura > Rhinodermatidae > Rhinoderma > Rhinoderma darwinii. The sequence goes on along the minus strand of NC_134697.1, from coordinate 88,229,100 downwards.
AAAAAATTACGGGACAGTAGTTCCACGGAGAGGCAGGGACTCCTAGCGTCGTACATAAGTATGATGCTAGGAGCCCGGCTCCCTGCACTGTGTTCGGTCCGGGACTTGCGGCCGAAATACGTTCCGTCCTTTACGGACCGAACATGCTCGTGTGAATCCAGCCTTACTTTTTATTTATTTTTCCACTGATGCAGCGGTATGAGGACTTTTTTTTTGCGGGACGACTTCTAGATTTTATTGGTACCGTTTTGGAATAGACGCGATCACTTTTGATCACTTTTCACTTTTGATCACTGTTTATCCATATTTCTTTTTTAAGGCAGGATGAACAGAAAACAGCAATTCCGGCTTTGTTTTTTAATTTTATTTTTTACAGCGTTCACCATGCGGCTTAAATAACATAATCGCTTTATAGTTGGGGTCGTTACGGACGCGGCGATACCAAATATGTGTAACTTTTTCATAATAAAGCATTTTGTGGGGAAAAAGTGGGATTTGAATATTTCTTTTTTTCTTTAGTCCCACTAAGGGACTTTACTGTGCGATCTTTTGATCGCTTTTATAATACGCTGCAATACTTCTGTATTGCCTTTGTTAGGCCCCCGGCTGCCATAGAAACCATCCACACCCCGCGATTGTATCACAGGATAAAACTACTCGCTATTGACCGCCGCATTGGCGCCTGAGCAATCGTGATCTCTTCGATTGGTTGAGACGTGTTGGTGACATCATTTGTAGCCTCCATTTTTTTTGTTTTTTTTTGTTGCAGATCTGTAAATGTGAAAGCACTACGGAGCGTATTTCTGGACAGTAAAAAACACTGCGGTCGTGCGCGTGAGGCTTAATTAGGACTGTCATTGACTATGGGAATTAGGTTCCGCCGTAACCATGACGACCCACAGAATAACATCAACGTGAACAAAACCCAAAAAACAGGAATTGCATATTTTTTTCCAATTCTACGCGGCAAGGAATCGCAGTATATTAAAAACTACAGCTCGTCAAAAAACAAGACCTCGTGCAGTGAAGTCACCAGAAAATAGAAAACAATATGAAGGCGAGGCAAAAAAAACCCTGAAATTCTATAAGGAAGTGGTATTTCCATTTGGTAACAAACACAGCTCTACTACATGAACATTACACACACAGCTCTACTACATGCACATTACACGCACAGCTATGCTACATGCACATTACACACACTGCTCTACTACATGCACATTACACACACCGCTCTGCTACATGCACATTATACACACAGGTCTACTACATGCACATTACACACACTGCTCTACTACATGCACATTACACACAGCTCTGCTACATGCACATTACACACAGCTCTGCTACATGCACATTACACACAGCTCTGCTACATGCACATTACACGCACAGCTATGCTACATGCACATTACACACACTGCTCTACTACATGCACATTACACACACACAGCTCTGCTACATGCACATTATACACACACAGGTCTACTACATGCACATTACACACACTGCTCTACTACATGCACATTACAAGCACTGCTCTGCTACATGCACATTACACGCACAGCTCTGCTACATGCACATTACACACACTGCTCTGCTACATGCACATTACACGCACAGCTCTGCTACATGCACATTACACGCACTGCTCTACTACATGCACATTACACGCACTGCTCTACTACATGCACATTACACGCACTGCTCTACTACATGCACATTACAAGCACTGCTCTGCTACATGCACATTACACACAGTCTGAAACATTCACATTATACACACACACAGCTCTGCTACATGCACATTACACGCACAGCTCTGCTACATGCACATTACACGCACTGCTCTACTACATGCACATTACACGCACTGCTCTACTACATGCACATTACACGCACACAGCTCTGCTACATGCACATTACACGCACACAGCTCTGCTACATGCACATTACACACAGCTCTGCTACATGCACATTACACTCACTGCTCTGCTACATGCACATTATACACACAGCCTTACTACATGGACATTACACACACTGCTCTACTACATGCACATTACAAGCACTTCTCTGCTACATGCACATTACACACAGCTCTGCTACATGCACGTTACACACACACACACACACACACACACACACACACACACACACACACAGCCTTACTACATGCACATTATACACAGCACTGCTACATGCACATTATACACACACAGCCTTACTACCTGCACATTACACACACAGCCTTACTACCTGCACATTACACGCACTGCTCTGCTAAATGCATGTTACACACACACAGCTCTGCTACATGCGCATTACACACATAGCTCTACTACATGCACATTACACATTGCTCTGCTACATGCACATTATACACAGCCTTACTACATGCACAATACACACAGCTCTGCTACATGCACATTACACACACACAGCTCTGCTACATGCACATTACACACACAGCTCTGCTACATGCACATTAGACACACAGTTCTGCTACATGTACATTACACACACACACACACACACACACACACACACACACACACAGCTTTGCTACATGCACATCACACACAGCTCTGCTACATGCATATTACACACACAGCTCTGCTACATGCACATTATACACACACACACACAGCTCTGCTACATGCACATTATACACACACAGCCTGCTACATGCACATTATACACACAGTTCTGCTACATGCACATTATACACACAGCCTTACTACATGCACATTACACACACACAGCTCTGCTACATGCACATTACACATAGCTCTGCTACATGCACATTATACACAGCCTTACTACATGCACAATACACACACAGCTCTGCTACATGCACATTACACACACACAGCTCTGCTACATGCACATTACACACACACACACACACACACTGCTTTGCTACATGCACATCACACACAGCTCTGCTACAATCACATTATACACACACACACAGCTCTGCTACATGCACATTATACACACACAGCCTGCTACATGCACATTATACACACAGTTCTGCTACATGCACATTATACACACAGTTCTGCTACATGCACATTACACACACACAGCTCTGCTACATGCACATTATACACACAGTTCTGCTACATGCACATTATACACACAGCCTTACTACATGCACATTACACACATAGCTCTGCTACATGCACATTATACACCCCCCAGCTTGCTACATGCACTCTACACATAGCTCTGCTACATACACATTATACACACAGCTCTGCTACATGCACATTATGCACACACAGCTCTGCTACATGCACATTACACACACACACAGCTTTGCTACATGCATATTACACACAGCTCTGCTACATGCATATTACACACAGCTCTGCTACATGCACATTATACACCCCCCAGCTTGCTACATGCACATTACACATAGCTCTGCTACATACACATTATACACACAGCTCTGATACATGCACATTATGCACACACAGCTCTGCTACATGCACATTACACACACACACAGCTTTGCTACATGCATATTACACACAGCTCTTCTACATGCACATTATACACAGTTCTGCTACATGCACATTACACACAGCTCTACTACATGCACATTACACACACACACATCTCTGCTACATGCACGTTACACACACCGCTCTGCTACATGCACGTTACACACACAGCCCTGATACATACACATTACACACACATCTCTGCTACATACACATTACACACACATCTCTGCTACATGCACATTACACACAGCTCTGCTACATACACATTACACACACATCTCTGCTACATGCACATTACACACACATCTCTGCTACATGCACATTACACACACATCTCTGCTACATGCACATTACACACAGCTCTGCTACATACACATTACACACACATCTCTGCTACATGCACGTTACACACACAGTTCTGCTACATGCACATTACACACAGCTCTGCTACATACACATTACACACAGCTCTGCTACATACACATTACACACACATCTCTGCTACATGCACATTACACACAGCTCTGCTACATACACATTACACACACATCTCTGCTACATGCACGTTACACACACACACACACACACACACACACACACATCTCTGCTACATGCACGTTACACACACAGCTCTGCTACATGCACGTTACACACACAGCCCTGCTACATACACATTACACACACATCTCTGCTACATGCACGTTACACACACAGTTCTGCTACATGCACATTACACACACATCTCTGCTACATGCACATTACACACAGCTCTGCTACATACACATTACACACACATCTCTGCTACATGCACATTACACACAGCTCTGCTACATACACATTACACACACATCTCTGCTACATGCACATTACACACAGCTCTGCTACATACACATTACACACACATCTCTGCTACATGCACGTTACACACACACACACACACACATCTCTGCTACATGCACGTTACACACACAGCTCTGCTACATGCACGTTACACACACAGCCCTGCTACATACACATTACACACACATCTCTGCTACATGCACGTTACACACACAGTTCTGCTACATGCACATTACACACACATCTCTGCTACATGCACATTACACACAGCTCTGCTACATACACATTACACACACATCTCTGCTACATGCACATTACACACACATCTCTGCTACATGCACGTTACACACACAGTTCTGCTACATGCACATTACACACACATCTCTGCTACATGCACATTACACACAGCTCTGCTACATACACATTACACACACATCTCTGCTACATGCACATTACACACAGCTCTGCTACATACACATTACACACACATCTCTGCTACATGCACGTTACACACACAGTTCTGCTACATGCACGTTACACATTTTGTCTCAGCTGCTACACAACGCACATAAATACTAACTCCGCCCATAACTGATCACATGGCCATGACATCATCAAAGGTCCTGTATACACTAGGATGTAACATTTTCCTGTTTCCCATATTTGAGACTAGACCGTCCTATGTATGTAACTGATCACATGACCGTGGTGACGTCGTCACAGGTCCTATAGCTGCCTGCATCCGATCAGTAGTGGCCGGGGTACGTGCGACCTGCACTCATTATTATTATTATTGTTATGCCCTTGTGTCATTGTGTATATAGTGTGTGTAATAATATGTGTGTGTATAATAATGTGTCTATAGTGTGTATAATAATGTGTGTGTGTGTGTATAATATGTGTATATAGTGTGTGTATAATAATGTGTCTATAGTGTGTATAATAATGTGTGTATGTGTATATAGTGTGTGTATAATATGTGTATATAGTGTGTATAATAATGTGTATATAGTGTGTGTATATAATAATGTGTATATAGTGTGTGTATATAATAATGTGTCTATAGTGTGTATAATAATGTGTGTATGTGTATAGTAATGTGTCTATAGTGTGTGTATAATAATGTGTGTGTGTATAATAATGTGTCTATAGTGTGTATAATAATATGTGTATATAGTGTGTGTCATTGTGTATATAGTGTGTGTAATAATATGTGTGTGTATAATAATGTGTCTATAGTGTGTATAATAATGTGTGTGTGTGTGTGTATAATATGTGTATATAGTGTGTGTATAATAATGTGTGTATATAATAATGTGTCTATAGTGTGTATAATGTGTGTGTATAATATGTGTGTGTGTGTGTATAATATGTGTATATAGTGTGTATAATAATATGTGTATATAGTGTGTGTATATAATAATGTGTCTATAGTGTGTATAATAATGTGTGTATGTGTATATAGTGTGTGTATAATAATGTGTGTGTGTATAATAATGTGTCTATAGTGTGTATAATAATATGTGTATATAGTGTGTGTGATGTGTATATAGTGTATGTATAATATGTGTATATAGTGTGTGTAATAATGTGTGTGTGTAATATGTGTATATAATGTATGTATAATATGTGTATATAGTGTGTGTAATAATATGTGTATATAGTGTATGTATAATGTGTATGTATAATATGTGTATATAGTGTGTGTGATAATGTGTGTGTATAATAATGTTTATATAACGCTGTGTATCTATAGACATGTAATATAGGTGTGTTTGTATATAGTACAGGGCTGTATATCGTGTTAGTATATTATATCTATTTAAAGACATGTAATATAGGTGTGTATACATACATATAGTGTGTGTGTGTATACACAATGCTACAGTATTACTATACTGTGATAAGTGACTGGGCGGTGCTGCGAAACAACTGTAACGTGGCTGCAGCTACGAGCGGGGTCATGTAAACAGTAACGAGGCTGTGGTGATGGTACGAGGGCCGGGTTGCCGAGAGTTGGACCCCAGTCTTTCTAATATCGATGACCTCTCCTCAGACATGCGATCCATATAAATAACCTGGGTGACTCCTTTATGGAGGGGCTGTCGGCGGTTTATAGTGTATATAGTGTATGTATGTATATGTGTATATATAGTGTGTGTGTGTGTGTGTGTGTGTGTGTATATAGTGTATGTATATGTGTGTGTGTGTGTGTATATAGTGTATGTATATATGTGGGTGTATATATAGTGTATGTATATATGTGGGTGTATATATAGTGTATGTATATATGTGGGTGTATATATAGTGTATGTATATATGTGGGTGTATATATAGTGTATGTATATATGTGTGTGTGTGTGTGTGTGTGTGTATATATAGTGTATGTATATATGTGGGTGTATATATAGTGTATGTATATATGTGGGTGTGGGTGTATATATAGTGTATGTATATATGTGTGTGTGTGTGTATATATAGTGTATGTATATATGTGGGTGTATATATAGTGTATGTATATATGTGTGTGTGTGTGTGTGTGTGTGTATATGTATATATGTGTGTGTGTGTATGTATATGTGTGTGTGTGTGTATATATGTGTGTGTGTGTATATATAGTGTGTGTGTGTGTGTGTGTGTGTGTATATAGTGTATGTATATGTGTGGGTGTATATATAGTGTATGTATATATGTGGGTGTGTGTGTATATAGTGTATGTATATATGTGGGTGTATATATAGTGTATGTATATATGTGGGTGTGTGTGTATATAGTGTATGTATATATGTGGGTGTATATATAGTGTATGTATATATGTGGGTGTGTGTGTGTGTGTGTGTGTGTGTATATATGTGTGTGTGTATATATAGTGTATGTATATATGTGGGTGTGGGTGTATATATAGTGTATGTATATATGTGGGTGTGTGTATATATAGTGTATGTATATATGTGGGTGTGTGTATATATAGTGTATATGTATGTATGTGTATATATATATATATATATATCTCTTTGTATCTATAATGTAGGGATGTCACGATACCAGAATGTGGTCTTGGATGTCGATACCTCGGGTCGTGTTGCGATTATCGACACCAGAAACGATTCTCTGCCAACGATAATAATAATAAATAAATAATTTCTTCTGTTATGTGATGTGGCGCGAGGTGTGATGAGTTCTGACCCTCCCTGTCTCTCACATTAAGGCCGGGTTCACACAGAGTTTTTTATAGGCAGATTTTGCTCTCCCTGCACACCGATTTTCTGGGCATTTTTCACCTGCGGCCATTGAGCGCCATGGGCAAAAAAATGCTGCGATATCCGCTTTCTCTGCCTCGCATTGATGTCAATGGGAGGTCAGAGATGTAAACGCCTGAAGATCGGGCAGGTCCCTTTTTCCCGCGAGCTGTTTTTTTTTGCTCGCAGGAAAAAAAACGCCTCCGCCTCCCATTCAAATCATTGGGATTCATTTTCGTCCGTGTTTTGGCGCGTTTTCCGACGTGATTTCCGAGTCAAAAAACGTGTGACCTCGCCCTTATAGTAATTAACCCCATCATGTTCCTCAGTCATAATGGAGAACATTGGGTTAATGTGTGAGGTGCATGATGGGGTTATAAATGTGTTATTACGGCCGCGACGATCCCGAATGTGGGAATATTTTATGTATTGAGGCTTATTTTAATGTTTTTTGTAAAAAAAAAAATGTGTGTATTTTTTTTATTTAACATTACTTTTTAAACTTTACTGTACAGGCATATATCTATATACTGATAGTACACAGGCATATATCTATATACTGATAGTACACAGGCATATATCTATATACTGATAGTACACAGGCATATATCTATATACTGATAGTACACAGGCATATATCTATATACTGATAGTACACAGGCATATATCTATATACTGATAGTACACAGGCATATATCTATATACTGATAGTACACAGGCATACATCTATATACTGATAGTACACAGGCATACATCTATATACTGATAGCACACAGGCATATATCTATATACTGATAGTACACAGGCATACATCTATATACTGATAGCACACGGGCATATATCTATATACTGATAGTACACAGGCATATATCTATATACTGATAGTACACAGGCATATATCTATATACTGATAGTACACAGGCATATATCTATATACTGATAGTACACAGGCATATATCTATATACTGATAGTACACAGGCATATATCTATATACTGATAGTACACAGGCATATATCTATATACTGATAGTACACAGGCATATATCTATATACTGATAGTACACAGGCATACATCTATATACTGATAGTACACAGGCATATATCTATATACTGATAGTACACAGGCATATATCTATATACTGATAGTACACAGGCATATATCTATATACTGATAGCACACAGCCATATATCTATATACTGATAGCACACAGGCATATATCTATATACTGATAGCACACAGGCATATATCTATATACTGATAGCACACAGGCATACATCTATATACTGATAGCACACAGGCATACATCTATACACTGATAGTACACAGGCATATATCTATATACTGATAGCACACAGGCATATATCTATATACTGATAGTACACAGGCATATATCTATATACTGATAGTACACGGGCGTACGTCTGTATACTGATAGCACACGGGCGTACGTCTGTATACTGATAGCACACGGGCGTACGTCTGTATACTGATAGCACACGGGCGTACGTCTGTATACTGATAGCACACGGGCGTACGTCTGTATACTGATAGCACACGGGCGTACGTCTGTATACTGATAGCACACGGGCGTACGTCTGTATACTGATAGCACACGGGCGTACGTCTGTATACTGATAGCACACGGGCGTACGTCTGTATACTGATAGCACACGGGCGTACGTCTGTATACTGATAGCACACGGGCGTACGTCTGTATACTGATAGCACACGGGCGTACGTCTGTATACTGATAGCACACAGGTAGTTGTTAGGACAGACCTCAGTATGCCCTAACAGGAAATATGGTCAGACAGCCCTGGGTTCCTTAAATGGATCCTGGGCTGTCTGCCCATATATGGTATGGCCCTCAATCGCGTCACAGGAATTCCCCTACTCATTTTCCCCTGAATGCTGCGGTTGTGGTCAGATTTGATCGCAGAATTCAAGGGAATAGCGGGGGAGATGAGAGGCTTCTCCGATCTCCGCCATTAGAGCGGGGCTGTGGCTGTGTAATACAACCATTGCCCCGCTCCTGACATTAGTGTGCGCGCATAGTCAGCATGAGGTGATGCGGCCGGCGCTGCAATAATGAGCGGTGGCACTGAAGACAGAACATGGCGGGCGCACTACAACACACCCCCATGTTCTGTCTTCACTTGTCAGGAGTACTGCATTACACACCCGCAGCCCCGCTCTCATACATTCATGTGTTACTGTACTTGGCTGTGTGGCCACAGCCCCGCTCTCATACATTCATGTGTTACTGTACTTGGCTGTGTGGCCACAGCCCCGCTCTCATACATTCATGTGTTACTGTACTTGGCTGTGTGGCCACAGCCCCGCTCTCATACATTCATGTGTTACTGTACTTGGCTGTGTGGCCACAGCCCCGCTCTCATACATTCATGTGTTACTGTACTTGGCTGTGTGGCCACAGCCCCGCTCTCATACATTCATGTGTTACTGTACTTGGCTGTGTGGCCACAGCCCCGCTCTCATACATTCATGTGTTACTGTACTTGGCTGTGTGGCCACAGCCCCGCTCTCATACATTCATGTGTTACTGTACTTGGCTGTGTGGCCACAGCCCCGCTCTCATACATTCATGTGTTACTGTACTTGGCTGTGCGGCCGCACGGTTTAGTATTGAAATGTATGAATTAACGGTATTGAACCGTTTGAGGCTGCACGGTATCGAAACCGTATCGGTATTTCGATGCATCGTACGGCCCTTCTATAATGGATGTGTATAAATAGTTTGTGTATATAGACTGAATGGCTGCTATTGGAGACCCCCTTCTAGTAGAGCGTTGAACCTCCTTTGGCCATCCGGAGCGCAGCAATTTATCGTGGTGTACGTAGATTACACAGATTGTACTACATCTCGATGAACGAAACATTCAAGTTCAAAGTCTTTACTGGGGGGGCGCATGCGCGCAGCTGAACATGGTGGACGCGTTCTAACCAGGCTCCGCACCTCGTGAAGGCAATCCAGCATATATATCGCTAACAGCAGACATAGAGACCCATAAAAGAAAGGAGAGGTACCTTAGAGGTTCGGGCATCCACCTATGGCCAGAGGGAGTGGAAGAAGGGGTAAGCAAACCCAGGCTCAGAGGTCCGTGGCAGATATGCTGATGGCGGCGCCGAACATGGCGGAGCAAGGCCTGCTGCAGCAGCAGCAGGGGACACAGATAGAATCCAGTTCGGCGGTGTTATCACAGGATTATCCTGTGCTCCTGCGGGAAAATAGCAGCACATCACTATTGCAGGCACAGGAGGATTTACAAGGAGAGGGCCCGATCCCAGACCTGGGGCTGCCGCAATTAGCGCCCGTTCACGTCTCACAGCACTCGCCCATGCAGCCGGCCATTACTTCCGGGTTGACAGAGGACGCCATCTTTTCCTGCATATCAAGAGCCATGCAAGCTCAGATGGGGGAAATAAGCTCCAAGATAGCCGCGGTACATCAAGATTTACACAAAGTGGGGGCGCATATGCAGGCTATTGAGACCAAAATGACCTCAGTCACTGCAAGAGTTAACCAGAATACTAGATTTATGGAGGATCTGCAGGAGCAATTGGAGGAAGCGAACACCAGAATTGAGGACCTGGAAAATCGTTCTCGACGCTATAACTTCAGGATCAGAGGGGTCCCGGAATCTCAGACGGAGGTACCGGGGGTGGTTCGCCTGCTACTCACTACATTGATACCTGATATATCGGAATCACATATGGAAATTGACCGGGCCCATAGAGCATTGACGGCCATGAGGAGGGATGGACTTCCCAGAGATATTATAGTGAAACCACACTATTATTCGATTAAAGAGAAGGTGATGGAAAGAGCTAGGAAGCTCCCGGTGATCACCATTTATAATACAGCGGTTCAGATATATGCTGATTTGGCTCCCCAAACCATTCAAAAAAGGCGGATGCTTCGCCCTATTCTGCAGACCCTCAAACACCATGCGATTCCATACCGGTGGGCATTCCCATTTCGTCTCCTCTTCATGCGCAATAATAGGCAATATGGCTTCTCTACGCTACAGGAGGGAGAGGACCTGCTGAGGGACTTACATATTCTACCACCCCAGGATAAAGCTAGCTCCTCCCGACTCCCCATACGGGATCCCCCGTTGTCACCAATATGGCGTACCCAAGGAGGCCGTCCAGAGTTTCCTCGGGAACAGAGGGTGGAATCTCGTCGGCAACAATTGAATCCGACATGACGGAAAGGAGGTCGATTATAGAAGCAGATTGTTTCTTTTTCTTTCTCTTTCTTTATTCTTCATATCGGCCGGAGATGTCTTCAAGCAGCACGGATGCTGAATTTCAGCCGGATACCGCCATTTGCAGTTCTCAGCGGACTGGGAGCCGGGGATCCATACGTTGGGGGGGATGTGGGGATTTCTTTTGCTGCTCTGGACTCCCACTTATAGTAATGGAAATTTGTTTATAAGCTGACCCGAAAAAAGGCGAGGAAGGGTCTGGATGGGTCAAGTTCGCAGTGAGTTGGTAATATGGCTATAGATATGTTTGTTTTTTCTTTTTAAAAAAAAAATATGAAAGTTTGCTTTACCTTATATTTAACATGGGAATGCCTATTATGCTCAGGGTTGATATAGGTTAAGGGGTTGAATGTCTGGATATATATTTTCGGAAATGCTGTGCCTTCACGACGGTCTGCTGTCCCCCTGTTAGCAGTCTTCCTTGACTGCCTAGTCGGTAGACTATGTTCGGTACTATTGATACCTTGTGTATGTCTTATTTTTGTTCTGTCTTTTACCCCCTTCCCTTTCCTTTCTTTCCTATTTCTGACCTTTGTCTCTATGGCGGGATCCTAATACGCACATGGTTCTACCTCCTGCTCTATGATGGCGGCCATGGAATCTGCTAAAACCTTTAGCTTACTCACACATAATGTGCAGGGCCTTAATTCCCCGATCAAGCGTCGAAAAGCTTTCTTGTATTATAAATCCTCTCATGTTGATATACTATTTTTACAGGAAACGCATTTTTCTACCTCCTCTGCTCCATCGTACTTTCATAAACACTACTCACAAAAATTTTTGGCTAGTGCCTCTACTAAGCACAGGGGAGTGGGCATATGGTTGTCTCGGTCGGTCCCGTTTACACCTCACAACACGATCTCTGACCCGGATGGCAGGTACATCCTGGTCTCGGGTCTGTTACATGAATCTCCAATAACCTTTATTAACTACTATGCCCCGAACTCCAATCAACCGGCGTTCTTCCAGGGTATGTGGCGCAAGATCCATTCATCGATAGAGGGCCCGATAATCATGGGTGGGGATTCTAATATCGCCTTGGACGCGTCCATGGATAAATCCCACGCATTCAGGGTGCGACTTATACCTCCTACGTCAACCAGCATACAAGTAGCACGTTTCTTCCATTCGGTGGACGTCATAGATGTCTGGCGGGATTTTAACCCCACAGCGAGGGATTATACTTATTTCTCCTCAGCCCATAATATCCACACCCGTATCGATCATGTTATGATGTCAACTAGCTTACTCCCTAAGGTCACGGATGCTAGGATTTTGGCTACACCCTGGTCTGATCATGACCCGATTGTGGTTCGGTTGTCAGATTTATGTGGGAGACCGCCTATCTCCTCTTGGAGATTGAATGAGTCACTACTATCGGATCAGGAGATAGTTAAAGAAATCCAAAGGGATTTGGACACATATTTTCTACTTAATAAGGCACCAGATACCTCAATTATGTCCAATTGGGCGGCTCACAAAGCAGTGATTAGGGGGAAATTCATCCAGATAGCCTCGCGTAATAAGAAACGGTTGAAGGAGGTTCTGGCGTTAAAGGAGAGGAAGTTTGCGGATCTGTCTAAGCAATTTAAAATAAACCCCTCAGCAGATATTAAAGCAAAATTAGCGGAAGCTAGAACAGAATTAAATTTATGTCTGACAAGTTGGGCGGAAAAAAGTCTGCGTTGGTCACAACATAAGTTTTTTACACAAGGGGATAAACCGGGAACATTACTCTCTAGACGCCTCACGCCCCGATTTAACACCTCAACACCACCGAAACTGCGATTGGCGGATGGATCTTTATCACAGAATCCCACAAAAGTTGTAAAGGCCTTTCAGGATTTTTATTCAGAGTTGTACTCAGCTCCACCTCAGTTTGATAAAAATAAGGCTAGGGTCTTGTTGGAAAAAACATTCCCTACTAAACTTTCCCAAGGGGATAGAGAAACACTGGATGCTGAATTTAGATTGGAGGAGGTATTGGATGTTATTAAAAATCTGAAGGCTCATAAAGCCCCGGGGCCAGATGGGTTTTCCTCAGGTTATTACAAACACTTTAGAGAGGTCCTGGCCCCGCACATGGTTGAATTGTTCAATGCTTATCGGGAGGGTAACAATTTGCCCCCTTTTTCGAATCTAGCCTATATACATCTTATCCCCAAGCCTCATAAGGATCATACAGATCAGGCTAACTATCGCCCGATATCCCTTCTTGATGTGGATCTTAAGATTATGACAAAAATTCTGGCGGTTAGATTGAATTCATTCCTAGCCACATATATACATAAGGATCAGGCGGGATTTATACCCCTCCGCCAGGCGGAAGACCAGACGAGACGGGCTGTGGACATTATCTCAGCTGTTCGTTCGGGGTGGGATGGTACTTCCGGACGTCAAAGTATGTTATTAAGCCTTGACCTTCAGAAAGCCTTTGACTCGCTATCCTGGGACTATTTGTTTTATGTCCTTGAGAGAATGGGCTTCGGTACGGGTTTTTTGTCTATTCTTAAGATCTTATATTGTCTTCCTACAGCAAAAATAAATTCTAGGGGATTTATGTCGGGAGCTTTTCCAATATGCAGAGGAACGCGACAGGGGTGCCCGCTATCGCCTTCCCTGTTTGCGCTGGCTATTGAGCCATTGGCCAACCTCATACGAGATTCTCACGACATTAGGGGGGTGAAGGTGGGAGGAGTAGAACACAAATGTGCCTTGTTTGCGGATGACATACTGCTTTTCATATCGACACCTCTCACATCATTGCCGAATCTCTTTCATATTCTTGATCAGTTTGGCAAGCTGTCTGGGCTTAAGGTCAACCACTCCAAGTCGGTGGCAATGAATCTTACATTGCCAATAGGGGTAGTGAAGCTCCTAAAAATTAACTTTGATTTTCATTGGGATGCACGTAGATTGACGTATTTAGGTATTAAATTGACGCCTACCATAGAGTCCCTCTACGAGGACAATTTCCCTCCACTTTTTCAACAAATAGCTACGGATCTCACTAGATGGTCCCCTCTTAATCTTTCATGGTTTGGCCGCATTGCCTCCATCAAAATGACGATATTGCTATATTATTTTCGCACGCTCCCTATTGTGGTCCCTCAGAAGGCGCTTAGACAAATCCAAGGGCTCATCATGGGGTTTATTTGGGGTTCTAAAAGACCGAGAATACAGAGACAAACTTTATTCACCCCTAAAACGGCGGGGGGTCTGGGGGTTCCCAATATCCAACAATACTATCACGCAGCACGTCTGGCGCAATTTACAGATATGTATGCGAGACCATACTGCCCCCAGTGGACGCAAATTGAGACGGCCGCATGTACCAGTTTCCCGCTGGAAACGCTACTGTGGATGGAGTCCTCGGACAGGCCTCCGGTTCTCTCCCCTGTGCTTTCTCAGATGTTACAGTTGTGGGACTCGCTTAGAAAGAGATTCCATATTAAATCACTCCATAATCCGCTCATGACCATCACGGGTAATTCTGCCTTTCCTCCGGGTCTGCGTAGAATGGAATTCCGGTGGTGGCTCAATAAGGGGTTTTACAGGATTAAGGACTTTTTTGTAGGGGGGGACATCAGAACTCTGGATTACTTTAAGGACTCACACTCGATGCCCCCATCGGAGCATTTTAGATATATCCAGATACACCACTTCTTGTTGAACTGGAAATCCAGGAGGGGGGACATCAGCACATTGACCACTTTTGAACGGCTGTGTTGGCTTTCTGGCTTACGACATAAAATTTCCACGATATATTCCGATCTGGTTACTCCGGAAGGTAAACTCCCTTACATGACCCGATGGGAACACGATTTAGGTACGGGAGTGGAATTGGAGCAGTGGCGGGAGATGGCATGTACGACCTCAAAACTATCTATCAATACATCCTTGGTGGAAGCGGGTTATAAAGTATTAATGAGATGGTATATGGTCCCTACTCGTATAGCTCGCTTTAACCCATTGGTGGATAAGCACTGCTTTAGACAATGTGGTGCGGAGGGTACACTAATGCATATTCTATGGGAGTGTCCAGTGGTTGCCACATTTTGGAACCAGGTATACCAGCTTATTAACACAGTGATCCAAGTCAAACCCCCCAGGGATGTGATTACGGCTCTGCTATGCGGTCCTATTCCCGAGGTTCGGGCCCCCGCATGTAAATTTCTCCGATATGTGTTTCTGGCAGCTAAAATAACTATTGCTAGGGCCTGGCGAACATCCACGTTGTCTATGGAGATGTTGATCGCTAAGATCTCATGGATAATGGTTAATGACCGCCTAACACATCTGCTGGCGGGTACATTAGACAAATTTGATGCCATTTGGGACCCATGGAGGAACCACACATTTTCGTGAATACATAGAGATGGTTAGGAGACCCTTCTACCCTACACCTTTCCTTCCCCCCCCTCCTTATCCTTCTTTTGTTTATTGTGTGTGTTTTGTTTTTCTCTCTCTTATATTTTTTCCATAGAGGCCAAGTTAAGGTACTCTATAAAGCAATGTGATGTCAAGATTGGTTACCTATGTTAGTAATGAAGACATTTATATACTATATATTTGGCAGGAGTGTTGACATCATGAATGATATATAATGTGAGATTTATTGGAGACCATGTTGGTCTAATACTTTGTTTAATTGTATTATTGATATGCAAAAGTTGAGACTCTGCGAGTCTGTGTTATTATTATATTACAAAAAACTGTTTAATAAAAAACTATTGAAAACAAAGTCTTTACTGATATAAATTGTGCAATTCGTTGAGCAAAATGAAGTTTCAATGGAAACCAAAATCATCAACCAATTAAGGGCTGGATTTCAAATTGCCCCAAAAATCACAGGCGGATCCAATTTGCGGGAATTTCATCACGGCAACTCATAAAATGACTCCGTAGCGATTATGGCCTCCACGTGCCTGTGCGCTCTCCCGGCAATGTCTGGGCGTGCGCCTGATGAGACGGATTATGGCATACAATGAGCTCCTTCACCATCTGTGGCGCTGATTGGCGCCACAAAATGGCGCCATCAAAAATGACCACTCATCCCGCAAAAACAAAAGCCCTCGTTCGGATTTGTTGACGGAAAAAAATTTTGACTCTCCGAATGCGGTGACGTAAAAAAACAAAAAATTCTTGCAGGCCTCGACACCAAAATAGGCTCGGTACTTAACCCCTCCCCGCCGCAGCTATTTTTCGTATTTTCACTTTCGTTTTTTTCGAGTTGTAGATTTTTACAACACCATTTTTTATACCATATAATGTAGTGGGAAACAGGAAAAAATATGTTGGTGAGGTGGAATAGGAAAAAAACTGCGATTCCTCGATCTTTTGGGTGGTTTCGTTTTTACGGCATGCGGTAAATATAGCGCGTTACCTTTATTCTGCGGGTCAATATGACGGCCGCGATACCAACATGATATAGTTTTCTTTGTTTTACTGCTTTTACATATTCTGAGAGCCAGAAGTTTTTTATTTTTACGCTGATTTAGCGGTGTGAGGGCTGATGTTTGCGGGGCGAGCTGCAGTTTATATCGGTACCATTGTGGGGTACATGAGACTTTTTGATCAGCGATTTCTGCCGTTTTTGTTTTTTTATTTTTTACGGCGTTCACCGCGCAGACTATATAATGACATATTGTAATAGTTCAGACTTTACAGACGTCTCAATACCAGTTTATTTATTTTTTACATTGCGCTTGAGAAGAAGAAGGGGGGGGTTTCCAAACTTTTAATTTTTTCTTATTTATTGAAAAAAACACTTATTTAACTTTTTTCTTGACCCAGCAATGGACGGCTCGCACGATATACTGCAATACTAATGTGTCACAGTATATAGTGATTCTGACCGTCTCCTATGAAGAGGCTGGGCTTCACAGGAGTACAAAGATGGCCCCCAGGCTGCCACGCCAACTAACAGCACCTCCATTAAAAGTAGGGCAGGTCCTACTCCTGCTCGTTTTTGACGGAACACTCTCGGGTTTCTAATTGAATTTGGTCCGTGAAATAAAAGCCGTCCGTGTGCAGCCCGTGCGTGGCAGGACCGTCCTTAATGGCTGACGGAAGTGTGCATGAGGCCTCGCTGCTCAGATGCCACGGTAGCTATTGACCATGGCATCCAAAGGGTTACACGGCTGGGATCGTAGTTCTCTCCGGCAGCGGTGTGTAAGCTGTTTGAAACAGCTGGCACTCGCTACGAATGGCGCAGGCTCAGCTTCTGAGCCCTCGCCACCATGGGGTAGCGCACATCTGACGTAACTGTACAACAGATGTCGCTATGGGGTTAAAGAAAAACATAAAAAAAACATTTTGACTGTGGCAGACCCCACAAACACGTGGAAAAGGGCTCGCTGGTAACTTTTTGGAATGGGAAATGCTATGTGTGGCGCCAAACATTTACACTTCGCATCACTCCAAGTAAACCTTTCCCACAGTAAAGCGTGGTGGTGGCGGCATCATCGTGGTGGTGGCAGCATCGTGTGGTGGCTGCATCATGTGGTGGCAGCATAGTGCGGTGGTGGCAGCATGGTGCGGTGGCAGCATCATGTGGTGACAGCGTGGTGGTGGCAGCATCGTGTGGTGGTGGCAGCATGGTGCGGTGGAGATGGTTTTCATCAGCAGGGACTGCCACAAATCAAAAGGTTAGATCTCAGAAAGACCCCCCCCCCCCCCAACACAGTACAAAAGGTACGTAGCCTCCCGACTAAATGGTATCGAGGGGAAGAAAGACGGGGATTAACCTGGAAAAGAATAAACGGCACTCGGTTTAGGGTAATAAAGAATAATGAAGCGGTAGGAACTATCCACACCCACAACTGTATATAGATGCACCTCCCCAAAATACATAAATGTAGGTCAATATTTCACATGCACTTCACCCTTTCAGGACCAGACGAATTGTAATTTTTAGGCATTTGTTTTTTTCTTCCCGGCCTTCAGAAAGTCATAACTTTTTTTTTTTTTGTTGACACCGCCATGTGAGGACTTCATTTTTACGGGACAAGTTGTATTTCCAATAATAGCATTTAGTATTGTGTGTGATGTACTGGGGAGGCTGTGAAAAAATTGAGTGGAATTGGAAAACAGCAGTTCCGCCATTTTCTTATGGATTTCATTTTTACGGTGAAAACGAGACGTTCTCTTTATTCTACGGGTCAGCACGATCTCGGAGATACCAAATTTATATTGATTTTGTTCTGTACCTGTAAAAAAATTTAAAAGTTTGAAAGAAACAAAAGATGGTCTCGCCATATTGTGACCTTCGTAACTTTTTATATATTTCTGTGTACAGAGCGGCATAAGGCGTCTTTTTGTACGTGAAAAGACCTCGTTTTTATTAATACCGTTTTGGGGAACGTCTGGCATTTGGATCACTTTTTCTAAACATTTTTTTGGGGGTTGAAGTGTCAAACTGCGATTCGGCCATTTTTAACATTGGTTTTTTTCCCGCTACCGCCTTCACCGTTGTATGCACCCCAAAATTGTACCATTAAAAATCACAGCTTGCCCCACAAATAAACAATCCACGGAAAAAAAAATATATTTTATTTGTCTTTTAACAAATCTTTTTTTATTTTGTAAAAGTTTTTTTAAAAAACGATGCATTTGGTGTTGCCATAATTGAATCAACCCACAGAGTAAAGTCAAAATGTCATTGTGTCGGCACGGTGATTGCCGTAAAAGCAAAACTCCGAGAACAATGGATGATTGATATTTTTCATATTCCACCATCAAAGTTTTTTTCTTTTTTCCATTTTGCCAGTACCTTTTATATGGTACATTGAATGGTGCCATTAAACACTGGAGTATAGCCCACCGGAGACCAGGGAGTGGCGTGGAGATGCATACGGAGCCTTATCTATGTATATAGTATATATTATTTAGGTCTCCAGCAGTATACAAGAGTTTTCTATACCCAATACTTAGCCCTCTAGTAATAATGATGTCATCTGGTCTCAGTTTACACAGGACACTTTTCAAGTGCGCTACGTAAACCGGAAACCAGCTTGTTGTGGCGTGAAAACTGGAATATTTGAAGATTTATGTGGATAGTCCCATAAAAAAATGACCATCAAAAATTCTAAAAACCGTCTGTTTAAAATAAAATCCTGATTTCAAATCTTTTTATTTTCTGATGACACTTTCCCTTTAACACTCCTCCTCCTTTTTCCCTTGCAGGTTCCTAAAGTTTCCTTCACAAGAAAATGAGCCCTGACTGACCCGGTAAAGATGGAGAAGAACCGGAAATACATGACGGAGAGGATTCTAAATGTCACTTTAGAGATACTCCACCTACTAACTGGAGAGGTGAGGGACTCCGAGAATGACATCACAGCATTCATTTATATTACTAGAACAGGGGGGTAACTAAAGAAGAGAGGAAATCTGGGACCATATTAGATGACATCACTCATTTATTAATAAAATAGTGAGATGAGGGATTCTGGGAACCATATTAGATGACATCACTCATTTATTAATAAAATAGGGAAGTGAGGGATTCTGGGAACTAATATTAGATGACATCACTCATTTATTAATAAAATAGGGAGATGAGGGATTCTGGGAACCATATTAGATGACATCACTCATCTCTATTATATAAACAGGGACGTGACCTGAGAGGTGAGGGATTCTGGGAATTGTGCCTCATGACATCACTTTTATCTCTGTTGATAAAACATGGATTTTGGGAATTATTTCATGAGTCATTTTAATCTCATTTAGACCCCATTCACATTACTTTTTTGGCATATGCTTAGAATATACATTAAACAAAGGCTGTGACTAATGCCTAACAGTGGCATCCATCACCTTTAAGGGTATGTTCATACAGATATTTTTTTTGGCCCTGTTTTTGATGCGGAAACCATGCCAAAAAACTTCCGAAAACGCCTTCCATTGATTTGAATGGGAGACGGAGGCGGTTTTTTCCCACAAGCTGAAAAAAACGCTCACGGAAAAAAGCAGTGCCATGAAAGAGTCAATGAAAAACGGCTCAAGAAGTGACATGCACTTCTTTTTACAGGGGGATCTTTTTATGCACCTTTATTTGAAGATGAGCCGTAAAAAAAAAACACCCCATCGGCACACAACGCCGTATTTCCCATTGAAATCAATGGGCAGATGTTTGTAGGCGTTCCGCCTCCCATTTTTCAGCCGTTGTGAACATCCCCTCACCCTATGAACGTGTGTACGCCGGGTAGATGTGATGTGGACACGGCTTTAGTTAAAAGGGGATGTGACTGGATAGAAAAGGAGAATATATAAAGTGAAATGAATGTCTCTCTGCACAGGATTACATTGTAGTGAAGAAGATATCGGATGAGGATGAAGGATGGAGCAGGAACCAGGAGTCCGTCATGGAGCCTCCAGTTCCCTCACTAATAAATGAGAGAAGCAACAAGCAGAAGGTTCTAGAAATCACCAACATGGTCATTCATCTGCTGACTGGAGAGGTGGGCACTGTAGGGACATAATATGGGAACACCAAGTCTGGATGATGAGGGTGACATTGGTGCTGGTGGTAAATGAAGGGATATCTGTCAATTCAAATTAAGTATTTCTTGACCTCCAATTGAAAAATTGGAACTTGTCATTTACTAACCTCACATCATTTTTGTTTCTTCACCTTCAGTCTCTGCCGCCTTTTGCTTCCGGTGTTGGAATTCACTAATAGGGCACACGGACAAAGAATGTCCCAATGGGACGGCCCAGTTAATACTATGGATAGATCATGAAAACTTTTCTAATGTAGATGTAAAAGAAAAAATGGAAACGGTTTCTCCTTAACCCAAAGACCTTCAACGATGTCGGTCCTATATTAGGACTTCAACTTTTCTTATAAAATAGGAATCTGTGTCTTTTTTAAGGTGCCCATACACATTAGACAAAACTCGATTTTGGTGGATTCGGCTGGCAATTTAATGTGTATGGATGGCCACCTTTATAATCAATACCGCTTTCGGAAACCACTGAAATAATGAATTGTCGTAGTAACCAAACTCTTATTATCTCTCCCCTTGACTATTATAACTCAATAATGACTGGTCTCCCTTTCAATAGGCTTGCTCCAGTGTGATCTATCATGAACACAGGCGCCAGACTAATCTGTCTTCCGAACCAATCCGCTAACACCGCTTCTTTCCGCCAGTCGTTTTATTGGTTACCCATGTCCTCCGCAATTCAGTTTAATCTTCTTACCCCAGCATTCAAGGCCCTCCGTGACCCTTACCCATCTATCTGTCCTTCTATTTATGCCTAACCGTATACTCTGCTAAGCACCAACCACCGTCTTCATCCGTGGTAACCGCCTTCCAATCCCGGGTCCAAAACTTCTCCCGTGCTGCTCCTCTTTCTTGGAAAGCTTATCCCTTTCTTTAGAGGGATTTGAAAGTTCATATGTTCAAGGAAGCCTAGCACAATACCTTGCCTTAGACAATCTCCACTCATAGCTCTTCTGATTACTGGGAAACTTACTTATTGGCTGGTCAACTAAATTGGGTCTACACTTCTGTATACTTATTTTAATTTGGTTTGCTTATAATAGATGGATCAGTAGCGTAACAAATACTATTGTTCCTATTGTATCATCCACTTTACTTGTAGATTGTAACCTTGTGAGCTTCTTAGGTTTATATTGTAATTATACGAGGTGCGTCCCAAAAGCAATGAAAATGTTTTTTTCTTTATGCTCCCCAAGAG
Source organism: Rhinoderma darwinii (assembly GCF_050947455.1). Classification (NCBI taxonomy): domain Eukaryota; kingdom Metazoa; phylum Chordata; class Amphibia; order Anura; family Rhinodermatidae; genus Rhinoderma; species Rhinoderma darwinii. Next base: position 88,206,497 of record NC_134697.1, on the reverse strand, counting down.
GGATGCGTGAGGAACGTGGGGATGGAGGTTGTTGCAGGAGTATCTCAAGTATACGGCCGGACCATACTCGGTTGACCGGAGCCTTTCGAAACGTCGGCACGTTACAGAAGTGAACCCTTTTCTTTATCCCTCTCGTCACACACAAAAATGCAGAGGAGCAGCGTTACGCAATCAAATTTTGCGTAAAACTTGGAAAAAACGTTTCGGAAATCTTAGAGATGCTGAAGATACTGTATGGGGAAGCTGCTTTGGCGTTTTCAGATGGCACAAAGCCTTCAAGGGAGGACGGGAAGCCGTTAAAGATGAACAGCGCTCAGGGATGACCTTCAAGAACCAATGAAAATGTGGCCGTTATCAAGGCTGCTCTGGATTGGGCCGATGTTTTGCGAGTGCGCCCTGTTATTGCCAAATGGGGAATCCTCCACCATGACAATGCGCCGAATCACACATCATTGGCTGTGAGGGAGCTTTTGGCACAGGAAATCCTCTCTACCCTTCCTCACCAACCCTATAGCCCCGACTTGCCACTGTGTGACTTATTTTTGTTTCCCCAAAATCAAAACTCACCTGCAAGGAAGCTATTTTGGTAGTGTTGAAAGTGTCCAGTCAGCCGCGACGAGGGCTCTTAACAACCTCTCACGTGAAGACTTCCAACACCGCTACGAGGAACGGCAGTGTCGCTGGAATCGTTGTGTTCAGTCCCAGGGGACTTACTTTGAAGGTTTTTGTAATTAAAGGATTTTTTGGAAATCATTCTCGTTACTTTTGGGACGCACCTCGTGTGTCATTGTACCCCGTAACTTATTGTACAGCGCTGTGGGATAATGTTGGCACTTTATGAAGACATTAATTATTATTACTAATGCCATGTGTGATGATTGTATTAACTGTGGCTGTTTTTGGTTGTTGTTTTTGTCCATTGAATCTGTATCATTGTGTGTCAGGTTCCTATAAGATGTCAGGATGTCACCGTCTATTTCTCCATGGAGGAGTGGGAGTATTTGGAAGTCCAGGATCTGTACAAGGAGGTCATGACGGAGGACCACCAGCCCCTCACATCACCGGGTAAGTAGAGGCTTTCATTGACCGTAAAGGGCAGTTTTGAAAGTCACTAAGAGATACTCATCATGATAATTACATGTTAAGAATGGAACAGGCCAATGATCGGGAAAATGAGCGTTCATATGAACGCTCGTTGATGATTAATGCCCTATGTAAGCGGGGCAACGATCGGCCGATTAACAGGGAAACGCTTGTTGATCGACTGATTGTATTGTTTATGCAGCAATAAATGTTCTCAGCATCACATCTTGGTGTGTAGACTGTGCTGCCGACGTGATAGAAATGTATGGGGACGAGCGGTCGGAGTAACGACCGCCGGTCCCCATTCACAACCGATCAGAGCTGTCTCGTTGATTGGCGCACTTTTTCACAGCCCATATTGGCCCATGTAAAAGGACTCGAAGTCGCTGTGTACGCCTCCTTGAAGGTTCCAGTATGAGAGAGACACCAGGCAAATGTCTTAATCCTATTTATTCCCAGGATTGTCCAGCGGGCAATCACAATGTCCCACAGGATCATCAGGAAGATGGAGCGGAGTTCTCACCTGGTGGGCAAACATTTTTGCTGGGTTAAAAAATTATGGCCGTTGGTGAATCTCGGAACTAAGCAGCCAATCAGGAGTGTTGTTTGAAATAATGTGATGAAAACCATCGTAGTCAGTGAAGCATTGTCCGGTGCTGTTTTCGGTGTGGAAAGAGACCCGGGCAGAGCTCCGCAGCAGCCATTCATTGCCAGTATGCCACTGATGGGGTGCTTTTGGGTTTCATCCTACTAGTTTGTTGGTTATAATCATAAATTGCAATATTCATGGTCTGGATAATCTACCTACTAGTGTACGGTCTGCAGAAGACCTATGAAGCGCGATAAGCGGACTCGTTCATTTATATGGCCCCATGCACACCACCTTAATGTTCACGGATCTGTGTGGGGGCCAAGAGTCCGGGCTGCAAAAACTCTGGACATGTTGTTTTACTGTCCGTATTTGCGGCATAGACTCGCCCATAGAAGTCTATGGGACAGTGAAAATTGCGGACAGCGTTCTGGTTGCCGTTCATGTGTCTTCCGCCATTGCGGATACGTCGCCAAGCGACCTCCATCAACAAGATTGGGAGATGGAAGAAAAAACACTAGTTCTTGATTGGACGTTTCACGGAACAAAAATGAAATAATAATAACTTGTACCATTTGGGTTGAAATCTCCAAGTAAATTTTAATATTGTCGCTAGAAATATGATTCCCCGCTTACCGTCATCACTCTCGAATTTACATCATTTTGCTTTCCTAAGATTCCAGGTTTTTGTAACTCACATTTTTTTATTAAATATAATTTGGAAACTTCCCATATTGTTGTCACTATTGCCCGAGTGCTCCCGGACCTCCACATCTGATATTGTCTGGTCTATTAGATAAGACCCGATCCAGCACATTATCCCCTCTGCTTTATCAACCAACTGAGTGAAATAATTGTCTTGAATTGCGGATAAAAACTTTTAGCACATCCAGCGGCCACTATGTCCCAATAAATGTCCGGATCCTCAAAACCCCCCATGATAACCGCTCTGCTGTTTTTATCATTTCTGTCCCTCCACATTAGTTACCCAGTCCTGCCACTCATCCAGCAGGTTCCTGTTATTCGCCAGCATACATTTCATCTCACCATCACCTTTTTTATTTTTCTTAGGTCCATGTTTTTTCCCAGTCCCCTCCCTACGCGGCTGTCTAACCCGAGCCACGCTAAATCTCCGTTAACCCCTGTTGTATTCCACTCCCTATCTACTCTATTTAGCCCTGCTTTTTCTCCAATAAAAACTTTAAAAAACACCAAACCGCCATATGTAACGGTACCAATTACAACGTCAACTCATCCCGACATAAAAAAAAAAAGCTACGTCGACGGAAAATAAAAAACATCCTGGTTCTTGCAGCGACACAAAACCAAATCATTTTTTTAGAAAGTGGGATTTATTGTGCGAAAGTAATAAAACCTAAAAAAAACAACTATAAGTTATCGCCGTCATCGTGCTGACCCAGAGACTATAGTTATCGTGTGGTTTATACCGCGCAGTAAATCGCTTAAGGTTTTTTCCCCATTCCTCCCCAAAAAACAATAGTGAATCAACAAGTTATATTTAGCCCGAAAGGGTTTAACCCCTTGGCGACATACGACGTACTATTAGGGTATGTTCACACGCACTAATTACGGACGTAATCAAGTTCACTTTGATTCTGCTGGTTTAACACTTTAAATGCCGCGGTCAATCGTGACTGCGGCATTTAAATTGTTAGAATCAGGAGGGCGCCCCCTCAAACAAGCCATTGCGTTTACAATGGTGGTTCTGGCAGTTCTGGCAGCCTAATAAAGGCCCCCAGGCCGGCCTTCTTTGTACTCCTTTGAAGCACTGCCTCCGGGCTTCAAAGGAGACTGTCCGTATCACGATATACTGCAATACATTAGTATTGCAGTATATCATGCAAGCGATCCAACGATCGCTGGTTCAAGTCTCCTAGGGGGACTAATAAAAAAAAAAGTTAATTTATGTTTAAAAAAAGTACAAAATGTAAAAAAAAAAAAAAACTTTTCCCATTTTCCCCCTAAATTAATGTTCAAAAAAAAATAAACGTTAACATAACTGGTATGGCCGCGTCCGAACTATCACAATATAGCGTTATTTAACCCGCTCGGTGATTGCGGTAAAAAGAAAAAATTATAAAACATGCAAATTGCTGGCTTTTGGTCACCTTAGCGCTCAAAAAAAATTAATTAAAAAGTGAACAAAAAGTTGCAAATATCCCAAAATGGTATCCGTGAAAACTACAGCTCGCCCCGCAAAATTTAAGCCCTCATATCGCTAAGTTGACGGTAAAATAAAAAAAGTTATGGCTCTCAGAATATTGAGACACAAAAGATAATTTTTTTAGCAAATAGTTTTTTTTTTTTTAAAAGTGATAAAACAAAAAATATAAATTTGGTATCGCCGTAATCGTATAAACCTGAAGAATAAGGTGAATATGTCGTTCTTACCGCCTGATGGACGCCACAAAAACAACCCCCCCCCCAAATCCAGGAAAGCAGAAAGGACTAGTTCACTAAGGACTTTGGTCATTTCCGAGTTGGGGCTAGATTTTTCTGGAATGATTGGCAGGTTGGGAGCGGGGCCGATCATTCCTTTCCTGGTCAGTCCAGGGTTTTCTCTTCCGCTCTCAGGTGTTGCAATTCAGCTCATCACGGAGCTATAAGACAGAACCTGTCCCTTAGGCATCATTTACACGAACGTAATATACGCGCGTGCTTTTAACGCGTGTCGTACGCACCTATATTACTCTATGGGGCAGTGCAGACAGTCCGTGAGTTTTGCGCAGCGTGAGTCCGCTGCGTAAAACTCATGACGTTCTATATTTTGCCGATTTTCGCGCATCACGCACCCATTGAAGTCAATGGGTGCGTGAAAACCACGCAGGTCACATGGAAGCACTTCCGTGCGAACTGCGTGAATCGCGCAACAGCTGTCAAACTATGGATCATCAGGTAGATGGAGCGGAGTTCTCACCTGAGTTCTCACCAGAGTGTCATAATGATGGCGGCTGCGCGAAAATCACGCAGCCACGCATCATACGCTGATGACACACGGAGCTGTTAAGTGCCTTTTGCGCACGAAAAACGCCGCGTTTTTTGTGTGCGCAAAATGCACACGCTCGTGTAAATCGGGCCTTAGTCTGGAAACGGTAAGGGTCAGTTCACACGTTGCATAAATACTGCGGATTTTCCGCAACTGAACTTGTTGCAGAAAATCTGCAGCAAATACAGTAGCAGCAAAGTGGATGAGATCAAATAAATGTCCTCCACGCGCTGCGTAAATACTGAGCGGAAAAAAACGCTCAGAAATTGACCTGCAGCGCAGAATTGTATTCCCCAGCATGTCCATTGTAATTGCGTAAACGCGTATTTGTTGCGGGGTTTCCTAATTGATTACAACATGGTGGTAAAACCCGCAACAAATCGTTTTTTGCGGCGGGTTCGTAGCGATTCCGCCGCAAAAAATGCAACTCAGAAAAATAAAAAAATCTCATACCCAGAAATCTTGGTTCCTCCTTCCAGCACGGCCTCCAGGAATGACGTTTCATCCCATGTGACCGCTGCAGCCAATCACAGTGCAGCTACGTGCTGCAGCTTTTTTTTTAGCGGACATTCCGGGCAAAAAACTGCACCACAGTATTTGGTGCGGTTTTTCGCCCGGAATTCCCTGCGGCGCACAGAGCGGATTAGCTGAGTGCTTTTACGCAGCATGTCCGCCTCATTGGCACTCCGCCTAGTACTGAGGTCTGCCGCCTCCTGCTGGACATTTTGCATGTTGTGTGAGGTAACACACGGATTGTGATTCTGTTTCGGGTGCTTGGTAGTGAAGGGAAACCATGTTTAGGTAGGTCTCAGCCGAGCGGAGCTCACTTTGGTTTAGGTAGGTCTCAACCGAGCGGAGCTCACTTTGGTTTAGGTAGGTCTCAGCCGAGCGGAGCTCACTTTGGTTTGTTGCCTGAATGTAGGGCTGTACGTTCGTTTTTGTTTTCTGTCACCAAATAAGAAACGGGAAACCCACCTGTTTGAAAAATATATTTTTCATCTATTTTTTCTACCACTAAAGAGCGAATTCCCAAAAACTTTACTTAAATTTCTGCCTATTTTGTTCGTTATCGCAGTACAAAATATCCCGGCACTGATGTCTCCTGATGGTTTCCTTTACAAGACACAAGACATTTCTTTGGGGAATCCACCGAATAAAGGCAAAAACAAGATGACGGAGAATATATTAAACCTCTACATGGAGATCGTCTACCTTCTGACTGGAGACGTAAGGGACTCGATCCGTTATCTATAAGAACAGAACGGCAACGTGACTGGAGAAAGGAAGGATTTGGGGACTATGATATAATTTTTTTCTCTTTTCATACACAGGATTATGCAGTAGTGCAGAGGATATCAGGTGAGTGTTTGACCTCCGCCAGTCGACCCCACGTGTTTGGAGCATCAATCAAAACTCGGAGCGCCAGCAAAAAGCCTCCACCTCATTTACTGATACACGAGAGAAACCATGAGAAGAAGATCCTGGACCTCACCAACAAGATCGTTCATCTGCTGACTGGAGAGGTGAGGACTACCGGGAATGCTGGGACATTATATAGTAACGCTATGAAGGTGTCGGGATGATGACTGTATCATTGTGTGTCAGGTTCCTATAAGGTGTCAGGATGTCTCCGTCTATTTCTCCATGGAGGAGTGGGAGTATATAGAAGGACACAAGGATCTGTACAAGGACGTCATGATGGAGTATTGCATGTCACTTGGTAAGTGGAGATTGATTGTGAAGGATGGGGCAGTTTTGAGGCTCAACTAGACAATCAGTCATTATGTTTGGAGGAGCATCCCAGGAAAAAAGAGAATAAAGCCTACCAGAGCAGTCACTGAGCCTGGGGCCAACAGTCTGAGCAAGCTGCTGGTCCAATTACTCCAATGCCATTGAGCTTCTTTTAAATGGAAGCTATCACGTTGAAAATGCTGCCCAATCTGTGGGGATCATGATATAGAGCAGGAAGAGCCGAGCAGATCGATTTTATATATTTTTTTGGGAAAAATATTCAGTATAACTTGTATTTCATTGATCTGAACTTCTGCTGATTCTGAGCTTAGGAGTCCAGTGGGCGGTCCTAGCTGGCAATCACTGAGTAGGACCGCCCACTGGACTTCTAAGCCCAAAATGAGCAGAAGTTTAGATCAATAGATTACAAGTTCTACTGAATCTTTTCCCACAAAACGATATATCAATCTGCTCCGGTACTACGCTATAACCTGCTGCCCACAGATCGGACTGTTTTTTCAGCTTGACAGGTTCCCATTTAGGGACATTGTTCGCAAGTACCTCCTTACTGAGGTTTCAGTCTGTTTTAGACATCAGCTGACCCAAACAACCAATCAGAGGAGGCCAGGTGATTGTTTTTTTTAATCCAAAAATGTTTTTATCGAAGATTTTCACATGTAGAAAAGTAAAACCGAACATAAAAGCTCTCCCCCGCACCCCATTCCCCCCCCCCCCCACGCTCATGAGAAGCCGTACGCAGCTGAAGGTGTCAATGTTCTACTGTATCAAATCGAAAAGTCCTCCATAGAACATCGTGATGGCTGATTTCCAATGGCATGTGACATACAATGGCCTCACCCCTCTCTCACTCAATGTACATAAAGTAAACACATATATATCCCATACAAGTCCGATACAAAAAGGATCCAGAAAGCAGCCCAGATTTAGTTTTACAATTTTACAAAAAGAAAGGAGGATCGACGACTAGCGGCTCCCGCAACCCCACCCCCCATAGGCAAGGCCAGCACCGGGAGAATTCTGCCAACTAGGAGAACTGTTGGTGCTAAACCCGGAGTGTCCAGCCAAGGGAACCACAGATCATCAAGCTTTTTAGGGGTGCCCCTTTTTCCATAAACCTATTTCCCCATTCTCAGAATTGTGTTAAAGAGGCTCTGTCACCAGATTTTGCAACCCCTATCTGCTGTTGCGGCAGATAGGCGCTGCAATGTAGATTACAGTAACGTTTTGATTTTTAAAAAACGAGCATTTTTGGCCAAGTTATGACCATTTTCGTATTTATGCAAATGAGGCTTGCAAAAGTACAACTGGGCGTGTTGAAAAGTAAAAGTACAACTGGGCGTGTATTATGTGCGTACATCGGGGCGTGTTTACTACTTTACTAGCTGGGCGCTCTGATGAGAAGTATCATCCACTTCTCTTCAGAACGCCCAGCTTCTGGCAGTGCAGACAGCGTGTTCTCGAGAGATCACGCTGTGACGTCACTCACAGGTCCTGCATCGTGTCAGACGAGCGAGGACACATCGGCACCAGAGGCTACAGATGATTCTGCAGCAGCATCAGCGTTTGCAGGTAAGTCGATGTAGCTACTTACCTGCAAATGCTGATGCTGCTGCAGAATCAACTGTAGCCTCTGGTGCCGACACGATGCAGGACCTGTGAGTGACGTCACAGATCTGCACTGCCAGAAGCTGGGCGTTGTGAAGAGAAGTGGATGATACTTCTCATCAGAGCGCCCAGCTAGTAAAAGTAGTAAACACGCCCCGATGTAACACACAATACACGCCCACTTGTACTTTTACTTTTCAACACGCCCAGTTGTACTTTTGCAAGCCTCATTTGCATAAATACGAAAATGGTCATAACTTGGCCAAAAATGCTCGTTTTTAAAAAATAAAAACGTTACTGTAATCTACATTGCAGCGCCTATCTGCTGCACTAGCAGATAGAGGTTGCAAAATCTGGTGACAGAGCCTCTTTAACCCTTGTTTTAAATTCAGAGAGTCTAGGTGGATCTGCATCTTTCCGGTGGGAAGCAGTTTATTTTCTCGCCTGGTACAAAAGGCGCATCAACGCCAGTGGCTGATTCTCCATCACAGGCAACTTGGCAGTGTAACCCTAGATACACGTCACAGGATCCAAATCAATATGACCGCTATATACCAAGTCTGGCGCAGCGCCACATCGCATGAAGTTGGTCTGCTCATCTTCACCACATCTGTAGCACATGGAGTCTTGCTTATAGCCCATGTTGTATAATAGTAATGGGGTTTTGTAGACCCTGTGTAAGAGATATACCTGGGGTAATCTATACATTTCACTCAATGAGGTCTTAGGAACCTGTTGAAGGACCTCCTGCCAAACCTCTTCCTCTATAGGTCCTACATCCTTCTCCTATTAAGGGACAGAGGCTGTGTCTTAAGGTTGGCCTCCAGTAGACATGTATGGAACAGTGAAATGACTCCTCTCGTTCCCCCCCCCCCCCCGTTCGGGCTACCAAATCTAAAACTACGGACTGCGGGGACCGTGACTATTCTTTAACGCCCAAGAATGATACAGTTGAAGATGTTGATAGAAAGAGGAGTGTGGCAGATTGGAGATCCTGAAATATTCTGAAGGAGCTGGCTTATAACCCTCACACCTTGAGTTCTCCACCCTTCAAACCCCTCCAGTTTATCAAATTCCTTATAATGCAGATTACGCCATATAGGAGAGTAGTTTGTGTATCCCTCCAGACCTATCACTGCCTTCACCTTGCTCCAAATTTTGTGTATTAGCATCAATGCGGGAAGAGCCCGACTGAGCTTTTGTTACTCCTAGACGCTTCCGCTTCACAATAATAGCATATACAATTGACCCGGGGAAAATCTAGCAAAATAGAAATTTCATTAACTGCTGTAGCAAAAGTTGGCAGCCTATGACCGTGCCACGTTTTAAGTCCCTAATCTCTTCAGTATTTCCCATACTGCTACCAGTGTTTGTCTATAGACATTACCTGTGTGATCGGTTTTATGTTCGCAATGTGTGTGGCTATTCAATTGCTTTTCCACACATGTAATTGTTATAGGGAAAAAAAAAAAGCTTTATCTTGACTATCACGAATAATAACTTTAATTTTTTTTCTTGTATTTGCATGGGAGGCACTGGGGAAAGGGGATTGTTGTATAATATCTACATCATTGCATTTCAAAAATTAAAACAAAATATAATCTGATTCCACTTCCAGCAGACGACTGCACTAGACTCTCTGTCGAACACCCTTTATTTTCAAATTCTGAAGCAGAACTTCAAGATATCACTCACCATACTTCTGGGGAACACTCCATTTCCCAAAATATACCATCACTCCTTCACAGTAAAGATCTGTCATCTGACCCCACTACTCACAAGGAACCCTCATCCGATCAATCACAGACTATTACACAAGATAAAGGTCGTAGTGGGAATAAATTATTTACATGTTCTGAATGTGGGAGACATTATAAAAATGTATGTAACCTTTCCATGCACATGAGAATGCACCGAAATGAGAGGCCGTTTAAATGTTCAGAATGTGGAAAATGTTTTACCAAGAAATCAATTCTTGTTGAACATCAAAGACTTCACACAGGGGAGAAACCATATTCGTGTTCCGAATGCGGAAAATGTTTTACCAAGAAATCAGCTGTTGTGGAACATCGGAGAACTCACACAGGAGAGAAGCCATTTTCATGTCTGGAATGTGGAAAATGTTTCACCAGGAAATTAATTCTAATTGAACATCGGAGAATTCACACAGGGGAGAAGCCATTTTCATGTCCGGAATGTGGGAAACTATTTATGGTGAAACATCATCTTTGGAGACATCAAATAACTCACACAGGAGATAAACCATTTCTATGTTCAGAATGTGGAAGAGGTTTCTACAGAAAGTCACATCTTGAGCGACATCAGAGAACTCACACAGGAGAGAAACCATTTGAATGTACAGAATGTGGGAAATGTTTTACGAAGAAATCAATTCTTATTGAACATCAGAGAATTCACACAGGGGAGAAGCCATTTTCATGTTCGGAGTGTGGGAAATGTTTTGTGGTCAAACGTCATCTGGAGAGGCATCAAATAACTCACACAGGAGATAAACCTTTTCTATGTTCAGAATGTGGGAGAAATTTCACCAGGAAATCACATCTTGAGAGACATTTGAGAACTCACACGGGGGAGAAGCCATTTACATGTCCAGAATGTGGGAAATGTTTTACCAAGAAATCAGTACTTGTTGAACATCAGAGAATCCACACAGGGGAGAAACCATATTCATGTTCGGAGTGTGGGAAATGTTTTCTGGTGAAACATCGTCTTGAGAGACATCAAATAACTCACACAGCAGATAAGCCATTTATATGTTCGGATTGTGGGAAATGTTTTGCAGGAAAATCATATCTTGAGAGACATCAAAGAACTCACACAGGAGAGAAACCTTTTTCATGTACTGAATGTGGGAAATGCTTTACTAAGAAATCAATTCTTGTTGACCATCTGAGAACTCATACGGAGGAAAACCATTTTAATGTTCAGAATGTTGAAATGTTTTATGGTTAAACATCTTCTTGAGAGACATCAAATAACTCACATGGGGGAGAAACCATTTTTATGTTCAAAAGATGGGGAAAGTTTCATCCAGAAATACAGATCTTGAAGTCATTTTAACATTTAGACTGTAGACACTGTAGTTTCTGCAATGAGATCTACTAACTGAGGATGCCGTCTAATTTGCATCTAAAATGCCTGAGTTAAAGGCTAACTAAACTTTTAAAAACTGTTTGACATGTCAGAAGTATTGGTCGGTGGGGTTCCGAGCACTGAGTACCCCACCGATTGCTAAAATGAAGCGGTCAAGGGAGAGCTGAGCCGCTCCGTTTCTGATCGGCTTTTTGCTCAATTGAAAGTCTATGGGCCCGTACACCAATTGCTCGGCTTTCAGAGAAAAGCCGATCAAAAACAAAGCCTCTCCGCGCTCACCCAAGCGCTTCTGCTGCTGCTTTTTAGCGATCGGTGGGGTCTCATTGCTCGGACCCCCACCAATCAAAACCTCTGACAGGTCACTGTCGGAAGTTTTATGAAAGTTTAGTTACACTTTAAGATAAGCTTATCGGTAAATATCTGCTCTAACGCTTCGGTGAATTTGTGCCTTGAGTATTTGGGGCAAATGAAGAACCACCAAAATGAATAATCCAGATTTGTATTCTCCTCGTAGATGTCCATGGAATACTAAAAATACAAAACCTTAAACTCTATTGACTTTTATGTTAAAAATACAGATTGTATAGACCACACATTAAAGGGGTTTTCCAGTCCTAAAAAAAAATTGAGGACTTCTCCTCGGGATAGGCCATCAATATCTGATTGGTCGGGGCACCTCTTCATCGGCGGGGGTGCTAGGAGTCGGAGCCCAACCCATCACATATTCATCGCCTATCCCGAGGATAGGCAATTAATATTTTAGGACTGGAGAACCACTTTAAAGTTTTTGGCATCTATGAGGAGAATACTGACCAATGGAGTGTAACATACAGATTGGTATTTTTAGGCTTTATTGCTTTTTATGGCCGGAAACCAGAGCCATAATTTCTCTCTTCACCAGGCACAAGTGATTTTACTGGGAAATAATCACTCACAGGTATAAGAGTCTATAGTAGTAAAGAAATCTCCGGGACCTCGAATAGAATACTCTTCAAAACATTTAATGGACGCTCCTTAATATTATAACAACCGCTGTCGTAATGTTGCGGAGGATTCTATTCGAGGTGCCTGAGATTTCTTTACTATTGAATCTCCACTTTGCCCAGTAGGGTCTGAGCACTCGATGCATACATCCATGGACATTATTTCATGATCTGGGGTGAGCGCATTATCAGAAATACGTTTTAAGAGACTTTAGTCCTTTTAATCTAGTAATAATAATAATCATCCCCTTTCGCTCCTGTGACCATTTTCACACTTTTGTTATTCCCAAATGAAACGTGAATTATAAATCTAAAAAAAAATATCATATTATACCCCCATACCCAGGGCTGGGCGGTTATGACCTTAATCAAAATCCCGATTAATTGAACATGTAACCTCGATTTACGATCGATGAATGATTGTTTGGGCCACACCCTTTTTTTTGCATACCACACCCCTATTTGCATGCTACGCCATTGAATTAATATTTATCCCCTGAGTCTGTTGTATACTACTGTATATAATACACACCCTGACACTGCCCACACGCAGTATAATGCCCCCATAGTGCCCCACACACAATATAATGCCCCTATAGTGCTCCCCACAAAGTATAATGCCCCCATAGCTGCCCCACACAGTATAATGCCCCTATAACTTACCTTCACAGTATAATATCCCAATGACTGCCCCCATATCTGCCCCCCAGCTCCCCCACACAGTATAATGCCCCATAGCTGCCCAACACAGTATAACTCCCCATATCTGCCCCACACAGTATAATGACCCTAAAGTTGCCCCCATAGCTTCCCCCACACAGTATATTGCCCCTATAGCTACCCCCCACAGTATAATGCCCCTACACAGTATAATGCCCCCCATAGCTGCCACCACCACACCGTATAATGCCCCCCATAACTGACCTCCACTCAGTATAATGTCCCCCGTAACTGCCCTCCACACAGTATAATGCCCCCATAACTGCCCTCCACTCAGTATAATGTCCCCCATAACTGCCCACCACACCGTATAATGTCCCCCCATAACAACCTCTACACAGTATAATGCCCCCATAGCTGCCCCACACAGTATAATGCCCCTGTAACTGACCTTCACACAGTATAATGCCCCTAAAGTTGCCCCTTGAGCTACCACCACACAGTATAATGACCCCATAGCTGCCACTACACCGTATAATGCCCCCATAACTGCCCCAAAGCTTCCCTCCACACAGTATAAAGTCCCCCATGCTGTAAAATGCTCCCATAGCTGCCCCACACAGCCTCAATAGTGCCTGATAAAAATAATAATCCCTCTGGCCTGTGCGGCACAGACAGGCGCGATGAGGTCACTGCCTCACATCCAGCGATACATAGTAAATGGTAGAGCAGGGACCTTATTGTCCCCTGCTCTACCTTATGGATTCAACTGTATCTGTGTCCTGAAGATGTAGATACAGTTTTAACTCGGGTAAAACTAATTGATAAACCCGAAATTCGCAAGATGACGTGTCTTAATTGTGCTGAATTTCAGTTTTGATCTTTTTTCCTTCAATTAATTGCACAGCCATACCCATAGATTTTATGAAAGTAGACCCCTTACACGTTATAAAAAATGCCACCCAGCACTTTACACACACAGGCAACTTCAAGGAATTTGACATCATAATGTAACATTGTGTAAAAAAAATCCATAAAAAGTCATGACCCACATTCATACATGCCACCTTATGCCCATGTCTATATGCCCATATCTTCCCATAACCAACAGAAGTGAATACCCCAATAATCTCCATGATCCAAATTCGAGTCACAGGGTTGGATCGTGGAGCTTCACGACTTCAAATGAGTGGTGTGCCCTGAAAATTTACGTAGGTCTTTGAAAGCTATGCTGATCCCAAGATACCGGCAAGCGTTTAAAGCCAAGGACGTATGTGATCTGCCATGGTATTAAAGTCCGGGTACGTGACTCCTGCGTGTCCAATATTAGTCAGTATTGTCTAGTTGGAACAATTTTGTGTTGTCCTTCTATAATATATATAATATATTTTCTGGAGAGTTTGAGGGGATGCAATAGGGAACATAGTAGCAGTGTGGTGTCTCCCTCCTAGACTTTTTTTTTTTAGATGTATGACCAGTCTATTCTATAGTTTAGCACAGTGCGCAGATTTATAATTTTTCTCCAAAAATTTGAAAAAGAACGCTGTATGTGGCGGAGCTTGCTGGGCATGTCAGACACTTTTTTTTTCTTTTTTTCTCTACCTTTTAGCTGGCCACACAACCGTGCCATGACTTTGCCAGATCAATACTTTTATAGGCACACAACCTAATGGTTCATGCACTCAATTCTTTACACCAGCAGCCCTGAAGACGCACCGAAAGAAAAGGTGCTGCAGATAGGATAGGTCATCAGTATATGATCGTCAGGGGTCCGACACCCAGACCCCACACCAATCGGCTACTCTGGCTGCCTCCGGGCACTAGACGTCCATGCCGGAAGCAGATGGCTCCGGTCACAGTATAGCGGCTGAGCTGCAGTACTGTATTCAAGTGAATAGGAGCAGAGTTGCAGCATGGACGCTATGTGGTGTACGGAGCCATCTGCTTCCTACACCAAACACTTCATACAGTGCATAACAACCGGTGCCCGGAGGCAGCCGAAACAGCTGATCGGTGCAGGGTCTGGGTGTCGGACCCCCCGCCGATCATATACTGATGACCCATCCTGTGAATAGGTCATCAGAATGAAAAACTGTCTCGTGCCCGGACAACCCCTTTAATAAATCGCCCTCCCAGTGTCTTTAGCAAAACAGGATAATAGTCAATCAAACAGGAAGTTGTACATTGCCCGGTATTCAAGTTGATCATTCATGATCCTGGTATTCCCAAAAAAAATCTTTGTGCATCTCGTGCCATATATATTTTAAGAAAGTAAAGATTTGCTGACCATTGATACATTGGCTAAATGTTTTTTGGGGGCTCTAGTGAAGTAGAAGATTTCCTTTTAGCCGAAAGTAAAAACGGTCTAGAAAATAGGCAGATGACATCTACATCTCATCTGAGGGCAGAGTTTGGGTTTCATGACTTGCGGGAGACCAAGGTTGATTTTTATTAATTGCAGAGTTGACCTCCAATAAACTGTGAAAAAGATTGCCGCAAAAAAGACCAATGCATGTCAATCTAAAATGTTCCCAGAGCTAGCTTTTGTACACATAGGGAGGAAAATAATAAAATCCCTGGGTGACTGTGAACAATTTTGCCTCATAGGGGGAAGAAGGAATTTGGATAATATCCATGGATGAAATTAAAGGGGTTTTCCGTGTTTTTCATACTGATGACTTATCCATCCGCTGCTTCGGCTTTTTCCGGGCATCTGATGTTATGCAGTGTTTAGTGCCGGAAGCAGGGGCGGTGTGTACCTGGTGGTGCAAAACAGCAACTCTGCTCCTGTTCACTGTGACCAGACTCGTTTGCTTCCGGAACGGGCATTCGGAGGCAGCCAGAGCAGGTGATTGTTGCGGGGTCCAGGCGTCGGACCTCCACCAATCATATGAAATTCTCCTCCGTGCCCGGACACCCCCATTATCGCCATACTACTCTCTTATTACATACAGTATGTCTAATGATGTTACGTTTTAGTACTTTTTTTTAACTGTCTATTACTTCAGCTTTATAATGTACAACAATTGTTACTGTAAATACTTTTTTTTTTTTTTATGATCATGGAAACTTCTTTACCCCAAACAGGTGATGTACCCTAGTTATTTGTACCAGTCTTAGAAAATATATTATGTTCTAACTATTTTTGTTATGACCATTTATATTATTAAAGTTTTATTAAGATCATTGTTTTTATTTTTAGTTTTGTTTTCTTCAAGTCGACCAGTTCCAATTCTTTTAGAAACTTAGGCGCACACTTTTTAGTCGTTCACGATTTCCTACGGTATGTCCTTTTTACAGTCTGGTGTGCGGGAATGGCTCTTTACAAATGGTATATATATAGAATAAAATTGTGTTTTCTTATGGAAGTATCTGCAATGGAAATGTGGAGGTTTTTGGGGGTTTTTTGGTGTCTGTCAGTATCTGCCTAAATATTCGGGTGTTATGTTTAACTATATCAAAAAGTTGAATGGTAAATTTAGCCGAAATTCAGTTTTTAGCTCTTATTTTTTTAATGTTTTGTCTTTTTTTGTCAGATACGAAACCGTATAAACCAACATTATGGCACTCTTATCCACAATTGTGAAACACACACCTATCTGACATAAAAAAAATCAGTCGGTGTTCTCGAATTGACATGAAAATTTTAGTCCTCGAGCCTTCAGAAAATCTCTCTGGGCACCATCACGACATATAGGTTAATTTGTACATAAACAGTGCCCTGTTAATTAATTTTCTGCTGTACGCCTAATTAAGAGGAGGGGATAATTGTTCTCTGGTGCTTTATGTAAACTGCAGGACTCATTCTGAGCTTGCTGGACTTGGGCTGAGATTCCACAGGGCATTTTAATTGCCTTTTACCGCACTTTTGTATCGATTTTCATGTGCTTCCTAATTGTATTTATTTTACCTCCTATTTTGCGATGCGATTTTTGGCCTTGTGGTTATTACAGGTGAAGCACGGACAAAAACAGCATCGGAAAAGCAGGGTGATTCGCGGTAAAACGCATGTGGTTTGTAACAGAGTAGCACGTGAAAATTGCTACAAAACGGCAGTAAAAAACCCATAAAAACGCTGTGTGGAATCTCAGCCAAAGTGACTTGTGTATAAGTGGAGTTGGAAGGAACAGTTAAAGTCTGTAAGTGCTCTCCTTTTCTTTCAATGTTCTTTGTAACTGGGATAATGGATAACAAGATTGGAGGTTTTCTTCAGTGCGCTGTTTGCTATATGTATGCACGACTGGAGCCGGAGTTCCAGGGTGAAGACCTCTGGAAGACGTGAGCATGTTTTCCACATGGAAGCTCGCATTAGAGATCTGGAGGAGCAGAATGTAAGTGACAATCTTGAGAGGAGCATGTTGCTCACTGAGCAGGCAGTGGTGTAGATATTGAGTGTGGACGAATGGGTCAGGAGAGGACCAGGCAAGTATCTGGGTTAATGTAGTTAGGGGCAATAGAAAGGGTCCAAGAAAAGGAAGGCCAATCCGGTTTCTGGCATCTTCACACGACCTGCCAATTTTGCTTGGAAAAACAGTAGGTAAGTCTCAGAAATGGCAGCCCTAGTGGATACAGCTCCTCCTAGCAGCCGGAAGAATAGCCCAGCTAGTATTTGGGGGGATGGTAATGCAGGTAGAGCAACACTATTAATAGTTATGGGGGATTCTATAATCAGGAAGACTGATCGAATAATTTGTCAACCGAATGGTGTGGCTGCCAGTGTTCGGCATGTGATGGAACGGGTGGATAAATTAATGGGAGGAGGTGGTGATGGTTCAGTTGTGGTCCATGTGGGAACCAATGACAGAATACATGGTAGGTAGAGGAGCCTTAAGAATAATTTTAATGAACTAAGCTTTAAACTGAAGGGAAGGACCATTAAGGTTGTATTTAATGGAATACTACCTGTGCCATGCGCATCACAGGAAAGAACGCGGGAGTTGAGGAAATTAAACGCATGAGCTGGAACCCAGGAAATCTCCATGTCATCTAGAGCCCCTCACTCAAGGGGTTCATTCCATAGAACGAGTCTTGCAGTTGTGACCAAATAGCCTCATATTGAGGAACTTTGTCCTCTAAGGTCGCAATAATATGTTTAAAACCCCGAATATCTTCCAACATCAAAATGATTTTTTGAAAGCGGATTGATTGTGACTTCCAACTTATATCAATAGTCCACCTGGCAGCAGAGCCAAAATACATTAGCAGTCTCTTCTGTTTTTTAGAGACATTTGCTATCGAGGCGTTAAGTAATGCCGACCAGGGGGATAAGCTGACAGAGACCCAGTTTAGACCGAGTCCGAACTACTGGACAAAACCACCAAATGTGACATAATGATCCCACCTCATCTCATAAATGGAAGCATAAATGAGAACGAGAGGGAAACATTTTTTACATCAATTAATATACTTTATTGATTGAATGTAGATAAGGTCCAAGTTGAGTTAAATAAATGTGAATTAGGCTCCGGGACCAGATTGATTATATCCTAGTACTTAGCACCTCCTGCGCCGTAATTGACGCAAAAGTGGACTATTAGGACGCTGTAATATGTGGGCTCAGTTAAGTCCACGCCATCATTTGCGTTTGTTGATTTGTATTATACAGCCAACACCCCGCTCTAAAGACCAGAATCGGAGATAACTCTTAGATTTCGAGGTCAGTAGTGACCACAGCATTTAAGTGGTTAACAGGGGGAGGGGGCTTGCCTCTGTACCCTATTGGCCCCCCACAAGTGATCGCAGGGTGCCGATGGGTTGCTATGGCAACTGGAGGCCTAACAATGGCCTCCTGGTAAGCTGTATACGAAAGCCTATTAGGCCCTGCCAGAAGCTTGGCAGAATAGGTGTAGCGCTGGCAGCCGCCGTTCACTGCTATCGGCTTCCCCTGGCGGCCGCCAGCATCATTTTACCTCTATCCCGGCGTCGTCGTCCTCCCGGGGACGCCGGCATGTACTGCTTCCGCCCGCTGCTCGCTCACGTAGGGAGTTATTACATGCCCTATCCTATCCTCGTTCACTCTGCCCTACTTAGATCCATCCTGCCCTCCTTGTGCCTGAGCATTGTTGTTTTTCCCATGTTCATTAGCAAATTGTAACAAAGGCCTCATGCACACGGCCGTGCCCGTAATCACGGATTGCGGGCACGGCTGGCCGACGGCCGCGGACTGCATTTTCGTGCCGTGCTCTCATACAAACTATGGGTGCACGGCCCGTAAAAAACGAAAAGTAGGACATGCTCCATATTTCCCAACACTGTTCTACGGCACAGACACCTCTCCGTAGCGATATGGAAAGGTGTCCGCGGCCAATAGAACCGGGCGGGTCTGTAATTGCGTAGCGCAGTCCGCAATTACGGAGATTTTTTTACGGTTGTGTTCATGGGGCCTTAGTTGTATCCTGTTCCCAGTGTTCCCATATCTTTTTTTTTTTTTTTTTTTTCCTGTATCCAGTAACTTTTTCTGCCTGAGTTAAGTGAAGTGTTGGACTAGAGTTCTTTCTCTGCCACGCCAAGCGTCATCTGCCACGCTAACTATCATATGCAAAGCCATCTGCCACGCCATGTGTCACGTATCATCCGTGCCAAAGCGTCTGCTACATCTCGTGTCTGTCAAGACTGTCATACGGGTACTCTTGTGCTATAGACTTTGTACTTTGGCCAGCTGCTACTCCGCTATGGCGGAGCTGCCTAGTGGGTCCACATACCCCACAGCCGTGACAATAGCCTGCCTGAAACTGTCAGTTATAATACATTGCACTACATAAGTAGTGCAATGTATTATAAAAGTGAATTTGAAGATGAAAAATAAAAAATAAAATGTCCCTTATTATTGACTTTAAAATAAAAACGAAAAAAAACCTATACTTATTTGGTATCATCGCATTCAGAACGACCTGAATTATAAAACTATCATGTTATTTGTCCGGCTTGGTGAATGCTGTAAAAAACAAAAAAAAAACAACAGTAGTAAAAAAATTGCTATTTTTTTTTGGTCACTTTACCTCCCGAAAAAGTGGACTAAAAAGTGCTAAAAAAATCTCTAGTAACTCAAAATAGCACCAATAAAAACTTCAGCTTGTCCCGCAAAAACTAACCTTTACACTGCTCCATCAACGAAAAAATAAAAAAAGTTATCACTATCGAAACGCAGTAATGCAAAATAGCACATACTAATTTAATCGTCCAGCAGTTTTTCACCCCAAAACCCAATGTCATCAGCAAGACCCCAAATGTAATGGCGGAAGGAGGTGAAGGGAACAAGTGAGCCCTAATCTACACACCGCCCTGTCCCTGCCTACTTGCAACGACCCGCCCTAGGTGACGGGGTACATCTTGGCGGCGGTCCCTACGCTGACTAAGTGCAAGGGGATACAAACAGGGAACAAGCAAGGGAAGGGGCAGTAGCCCACGGAACACCGTGAGGGAACGGAGTGGTGAACGAGCAGTCAGGATCAGGATGTAATGAAGTATACAAACGCAGAGCACGGAGCAGGAAGCAAGCCGGGGGCAGAGCGAAGCAGGCTAAGCGGGAACTGAAGCACGGCAGAAGAAGGCTGGAGCAAGGCAGCAGTGGGGCCAGGAAACCAGGAAGAATCACAAGCAATGAGCAAGAGAAAACGGCAGGTATAAATGGACAGGGGGCGGAGCTAACTCCGACTGACCAGGCTGCGATAGGCTCTCCTGAGCCTGCCACCCTGATTGGTGGGAGCAGGTGTCAGTCTAAGAGGTCTGGCCTCAGGTGTCGATTGATTAATCCTGGGAGTATCCACAGACGTAGTGCCTGGCGGATCCTTTACAGTACTCCCCCTTTTATCAGGGGCCACCGGACCCTTACTAAGAGGACCCGGTTTAGTGGGGAAGAGAAGGTGGAACCTCCTGACCAATACCCCAGCGTGAACATCTCGAGCAGGTACCCAAGTCCTCTCCTCCGGCCCGTATCCTCTCCAATGGACCAGGTACTGGAGGGAGCCCTGGATCATCCTACTGTCCACGATCTTGGCCACCTCGAATTCCACCCCATCAGGGGTGAGAACGGGAACAGGAGGTTTCCTCGAGGGGGACCAGGACGGGGAGCAGCGTTTAAGGAGGGAGGCATGAAAGACGTCGTGTATGCGAAAGGATGGGGGCAGCTCCAGACGGAAGGATACAGGGTTGAGGACTTCAATGATCTTATAAGGTCCAATACATCGGGGAGCAAACTTCCTGGACGGGACCTTAAGGCGCAAGTTTCTAGACGACAACCACACCAGATCCCCGACGACAAACCGGGGGTTAGCAGAACGTCTTCTATCAGCCTGAATCTTTTGTACGCTCTGGGACGCCTCTAGGTTCTTCTGAACCTGGGCCCAGACTGTGCACAGTTCCCGATGAATGTCCTCTACCTCGGGATTATTGGAACAACCAGGAGAAACGGAGGAGAACCGTGGATTAAACCCGAAATTACAGAAAAACGGGGAGACCCCTGACGAGTTACTGACCCGGTTATTCAGGGAAAATTCGGCGAGGGGAAGGAATGAGACCCAATCAAATTGACAGTCAGAGATGAAACACCTTAAATATTGTTCCAGGGATTGATTAGTCCTTTCCGTTTGGCCATTAGTTTCGGGATGGAAGGCGGAGGAGAAGGACAGATCAATCTCCAACTTTTTACAAAAAGCTCTCCAAAATAAGGAAATAAATTGTACCCCTCTGTCAGAAACGATATTGACTGGGGCCCCATGGAGACGCAGAATGTGTTTAACAAACAGAGAAGCTAACGTCTTGGCGTTAGGTAGTTTCTTAAGGGGCACAAAGTGGCACATCTTGCTGAAGCGGTCTACTACCACCCACACCACCGACTTGCCCTGAGATGGAGGCAAATCGGTGATAAAATCCATGGAGATATGGGTCTAAGGTCTCTGGGGAATGGGCAAGGAACGTAGTAAGCCCGCAGGTCGGGACCTAGGGGTCTTGGACCTAGCACAAACCTCACAAGCGGCGACGTAAGCCCTAATGTCCTTAGGCCACCAATAGTTCCTGGTAATGAGGTGTTTGGTACCCAAGATGCCAGGATGACCAGATAGTGCGGAGTCATGGTTTTCCCTGAGTACCCTTAGCCGGTATTGCAGGGGGACAAACAGCTTGTTCCCAGGGAGGTTCCCGGGAGCTGAACCTTGATCAGCCGCAATGTCAGAGGCTAAATCAGAATCAGTGGCAGAAACTATTATACCAGGGGGTAAAATACAAGCAGGATCCTTCTCAGAAGGAGGATTGGCCATGAAACTACGTGACAGTGCATCAGCCTTAATATTTTTGGACCCAGCCCTATAGGTAACCAAGAAGTTAAATCTGGTAAAGAATAGCGCCCATCGAGCTTGTCTAGGATTAAGCCTCCGGGCAGATTCCAGGAAAACCAGATTCTTGTGGTTAGTAAGGACCGTTACCTGGTGTCTGGCCCCCTCCAGGAAGTGACGCCACTCTTCAAAAGCCCATTTAATGGCTAAAAGTTCGCGGTTGCCAATATCATAGTTACTCTCCGTGGGCGAAAACTTCCTAGAGAAGTAAGCACAGGGGCGGAGATGGGTGAGGGAGCTGGTACCCTGGGACAAGACGGCCCCCACTCCCACCTCGGACGCGTCAACCTCCACAATAAATGGCTCCCTTTGGTTGGGCTGAACCAGCACGGAGGCCGAGATAAAGCACTTCTTGAGGGTCTCAAAAGCCTGGACGGTCTCAGGAGGCCAGTGGAGGACATCAGCACCCTTGCGAGTGAGGTCCGTAAGAGGATTAGCGACGACCGAGAAGTTGGCAATAAATCTCCTGTAGTAGTTAGCGAACCCCAAAAAACACTGTAGCGCCTTCAGGGAGGCAGGTTGGACCCATTCCGCCACAGCCTGAACCTTGGCAGGGTCCATGCGGAATTCATGAGGAGTGAGGATTTGACCCAAAAATGGTATCTCCTGTACCCCAAACACACATTTTTCGGTTTTCGCAAACAGATTATTTTCCCGGAGGACCTGGAGGACCTTCCTGACATGCTCCACGTGGGAGGACCAGTCCTTGGAAAACACCAGTATGTCATCAAGGTACACTACAAGAAAATTTCCCAGGTACTCTCTCAGAATTTCATTAATAAAATTCTGGAAGACAGCAGGGGCATTACACAACCCAAAGAGCATGACCAGGTATTCGAAATGACCTTCGGGCGTGTTGAACGCAGTCTTCCACTCATCCCCCTCCTTGATGCGGATAAGGTTATACGCCCCCCGTAGATCGAACTTAGAGAACCATTGGGCCCCCTGAACCTTATTAAAAAGATCTGGAATCAAAGGAAGGGGATACTGGTTCCTTACTGTGACCTTATTCAAGTTCAGATAGTCAATGCATGGCCTAAGACCACCATCCTTCTTCCCCACGAAGAAGAAGCCAGCACCTACAGGAGAAGTCGAGGGGCGAATGAAACCCTTGGCCAGGCATTCTTGGATATACTCCCTCATGGCTTCACGTTCAGGACATGAAAGATTAAATATCCTACCCTTAGGAAGCTTAGCACCTGGTACCAAATCGATGGCGCAATCGTAATCTCTATGAGGGGGCAACACCTCGGAGGCCTCCTTAGAAAAAACATCAGCGAAGTCCTGAACAAACTCAGGTAGCGTGTTTACCTCCTCACAGGGAGAAATAGAGTTAACCGAAAGACATGACGTCAGGCATTCACTACCCCATTTGGTGAGAACCCCAGTATTCCAATCAAACGTGGGATTATGCAGCTGCAACCAGGGAAGACCTAATACCAGATCGGACGATAATCCCTGCATCACCAGTACAGAGCACTGCTCCAAATGCATGGAGCCAACAAGGAGTTCAAAAACAGGAGTATGCTGCGTAAAATAACCATTAGCAAGAGGAGTGGAGTCGATACCCACTACCGGGACAGGATAAGGCAAATCAATAAAAGGCATTTTTAGAGACATAGCAAATTCCACAGACATGATATTAGCAGGTGAGCCAGAATCCACGAAGGCACTGCCAGTGGCAGACCGGCCAGCAAACTAGACCTGAAAGGGAAGCAAAATTTTATTGCGTTTCATATTAACGGCAAATACCTGTGCGCCCAAGTGACCTCCCCGATGATCACTTAGGCGCGGAAGTTTTCCGGCTGCTTATTCTTGCGCCTGGGACAGGTGTTCAGTTGATGCTTGTCATCCCCACAATAGAAGCAGAGACCATTCTTCCTGCGGAACTCTCTACGTTGTCGAGGGGACATGGAGGTCCCGAGTTACATAGGTACCTCCGAGTCTTCCGTGGAAGGGCGAGGAGACGGGACCTCGGGGGGGATCGCAGGGAAGTCAGAGGGGAAAACACTGAAACGTTCAAGCTGACGTTCCCTGAGACGTCGGTCAAGTCGTACTGCTAGGGCCATAACCTGGTCTAGGGAGTCAGAAGAGGGGTAGCTAACAAGCAGATCCTTCAGGGCATCAGATAATCCTAACCTAAACTGGCACCTTAGGGCCGGGTCGTTCCACCGAGAAGCTACGCACCACTTTCTAAAATCAGAACAGTATTCCTCAACAGGTCTCCTACCCTGACGTAAGGTCACCAGCTGACTCTTGGCTAAGGCAGTCCTGTCAGTCTCGTCGTAAATGAGTCCAAGGGCAGAGAAAAAACGATCAACGGAGGAAAGTTCAGGGGCGTCAGGAGCCAAGGAGAAGGCCCACTCTTGGGGCCCTTCCTGGAGTCGGGATATAATGATTCCCACCCGCTGGTTCTCGGAACCTGAGGAGTGAGGTTTTAGACGGAAGTAAAGTCTGCAACTCTCCCGGAAGGAGAGAAAAGTCTTACGGTCCCCTGAGAACCGGTCAGGTAACTTGAGGTCAGGTTCTAGGGGTGAGGTGAGGGGTACTACTATGGCAGCGTCATACTGGTTGACCCTCTGAGCCAGGGCCTGGACCTGTAGGGAGAGGCCCTGCATCTGCTGGGTCAGGGTCTCAAGGGGGTCCATGATAGCGTCAGCGTAGGAGAAATGGTAGACTAGGTAAGGGCTTGTGATTATGTAATGGCGGAAGGAGGTGAAGGGAACAAGTGAGCCCTAATCTACCCACCGCCCTGTCCCTGCCTACTTGCAACGACCCGCCCTAGGCAACGGGGTACAACTTGGCGGCGGTCCCTACGCTGACTAAGTGCAAGGGGATACAAACAGGGAACAAGCAAGGGAAGGGGCAGTAGCCCACGGAACACCGTGAGGGAACGGAGTGGTGAACGAGCAGTCAGGATCAGGATGTAATGAAGTATACAAACGCAGAGCACGGAGCAGGAAGCAAGCCGGGGGCAGAGCGAAGCAGGCTAAGCGGGAACTGAAGCAAGGCTGAAGCACGGCAGAAGCAGGCTGGAGCAAGGCAGCAGTGGGGCCAGGAAACCAGGAAGAATCACAAGCAATGAGGAAGAGAAAACGGCAGGTATAAATGGACAGGGGGCGGAGCTAACTCCGACTGACCAGGCCGCGATAGGCTCTCCCACTCCTGAGCCTGCCACCCTGATTGGTGGGAGCAGGTGTCAGTCTAAGAGGTCTGGCCTCAGGTGTCGATTGATTAATCCTGGGAGTATCCACAGACGTAGTGCCTGGCAGATCCTTTACACCAAAGGTGGATCCTGTAGATGCAGCGGAGATTATTATGTTTTAGGGCCTTGTGTTGCGTATGGGACTGGAAGCCAAAGATCAGACAATACTGGTGCATGGATTAGTTGGCCGTGTATATCATGCAAATGGTTTACGTGCTATCCCAATGTGCAGGCCAGATGGGGAAATTACTTTACTTGGAAGAGGAGGTTATCAAGGCCCTAATATTTGAGAACCAGGTGGGGGAGGGCCCGAACACACCTGTCCCAAAATGTCGTCATTTCCGCTGGAAGCGAGGCCGCCCATATTGTATCAGGGCGACACTTTGCCATCGAAGTTCCCCAAACTGCTAAGAAGGGAAGGACCCGTGTAAGGAGCAGAGTGCGTTCTAAAGGGGGGATAAGAATGGACACCATTTATCAGTGGGACACCTGCCCCGAAAAAACCTGACCTGTACATAAAGGATTGTTTCAAAGCATATCACACATCTAAGGATTATTACTTTTATTATATATTATACCACCTTATTCGTCTCTGATATACTCCCCAAAGCTTACATATGCCCCACGTTATAAATGAAAATACAAGTAAAACCCGAAACAAAACTACAAAGCAAAATTCACACTCATAACGCCAAATGGCCCGGCCTCCTGGGATAACATTTCATCCTATGTGACCGCTGCAGCAGTCACATGGGATGAAATGTCTTACCCGGAAGACGGGCTGGACGCAAAAGCAGAGAGTCCTGGGTAAGTATGAGATTTAGGAAAAGCACACTCTTCATGCACACGTCCGTGCCCATAATTACGACCCGTTATTATGGGCACGGCCATCCGCGGACAGCCGGCCATTTTTACGAGCCGTGCTCCCATTATAAAGTTTAGGAGCACGGTCCGTAAAATAAAAATATAGGACATGTCCTATTTTTTTCGGCAGGTTTCTACGGCACGGACACCCTCCCGTAGACATAGGTGTCCGTCGGCCATAGAAATTAATGGGCCCGTAATTATGGGCGATTTTACGGTCGTGTGCATGGGGCCTTAAGGTATGTTCACACAGCTAACTAAAAACGGCTGTAAAATACGGAGCGATTTTCAAGGTAAAACCGCCTCTGATTTTCCACCGTTTTTTATGCATCAGGCATTTTTTCATGCGTTTTTTACAGCTGTTTTTGGAGCAGTTTTTTTATTGAACCAATGAAAAACGGCTCCAAAAACTGCTTTACAAACGGCCGCGTAATAAAAACACCCCATGGGAATGAAATCAATGGGAAGATGTTTGGAGGCGTTCATCACCCGGTATTTTCAGCTGTTTTTCGGGACGTTTACAGCCTGAAAAACGTCTGAAAATAAGTCGTGTGAACATACCCTTAAGGAACCCTAGTTGGGAAACACTGCCCTAGGCCCCATGCATACGACCATGCCCGCAATCACAGCCGCCCGCCGACTGCAATCCGCATTTTTTGGCCGTGCTCCCATACAAAGTATGGGTCCATTATTGCGGACCGCAATTGCGGTCCACAAAAACGGAGGTTTTTTTTATGGTCGTGTGCATGGGGCCTAAGGATAAATTCATACATAGTGGCAGTGTCTTAATAAATCCTTTGAGGATATAACGTGTGCAGTAAATAAAAGCAGCGACTCCCCCGCTGATCAGCTGTTTTGAAGGGGGTGGGAGAAGACCGGCTGCAATACCCGTGAATCACCGCTACATCCGTATCGACGATTCACAGTGAGCAAGAAGAAATGAAGGGGAAGCGCCACGCGTACGAGCCTTGCACCCCCTTCAAAACAGCAGATCCGCGGTTATCCCGGGAGTCAGCCCCCGACCCATCAGCTATTAATGACCCATCCTGAAGATGGGCCGTACATTTTTAGCCACTGGATAACCCCTTTAATAGCTACATGACCTTTGATGATGACACAGGTGCTGTGGTAATTGTGTGCCTGAGGCTGGGGCTAGACCCTTGTTTTGTAGTGAGTGATAAATCGCCGTCCATAGTAATGCATTGAGCAACTTGAAAATCTCTTCAAAATCACTCCAGGCAGGCGGGTAAGTCTGAAATCCCGCACGTAGCGATTAAAAAATGGGACGATTTTCAGGAGCTTTTCAAGTTACTCAATGCATTACTATGGACAGCGATTTATTTATTTGAAAAAAATTTTTGTAGTGCAATAAATAGCGCTAGCCCATAGGTCCTCTTACACGGCCTGTCCTGGGCGGTGTAAACTAGCGCCGATCAACGAGACAGCTCGTTGATCGGCGCGATTTTGCTCCTGTCACAAGGACCTAGTATGGAAACGAGTGCTCGTTACTCCGCTCGTCTGTAATGACGGGGGTGGGGAGACAGACAAGTGAGCCCTAATCTACCCGCCACTCAGTCCCTGCCTACTTGCAACGACCCGCCCTAGGCGCCGGGGTACAACTGGGCGACGGTCCCTACGCTCAATAAGTGCACGACAGACAAACAGACAAGGGTACACAGAGCTAGGGGGAGAAAGGTGCAGTTGCCCACGGCAACACCGTGAGCAACAAGAGAAGTGAACAAGCCGAGTCAAACCAGGAGTGTACGAGGTACCAAAAGCAGAGCAGGAGAGTAGTCAGCAAGCCGGGGTCAATACGAAGCAAGGACAATAGTACAAGAAGCTGCAGCAGGGCCAGGAAACCAAACGAGAGAAATCACAAGCAAGGAGGAACAGGAAAGGCAGGTATAAATAGACAGAGGGCGGGAGCTAGCTCTGTCTGGCCAGGCTGTGATAGGTTCTCCCACTCCTAAGCCTGCCACCCTGAGTGGTGGAAGATGGAGTCAGTCTCACAGACATAGAAGCAGGTGCAGACTGATTATTTATGGGCGTTAACCCCGAAGCTGTGCCTGGCAGATCCTTTACAGTACCCCCCCTTTTATGAGGGGCCACCGGACCCTTTCTAAGTGGACCTGGTTTACTGGGGAAACGAAGGTGAAACCTCCTGACCAATATCCCAGCGTGAACATCCCGAGCGGGTGCCCAAGTCCTCTCCTCAGGCCCGTATCCTCTCCAATGGACCAGGTACTGGAGGGAGCCTTGGACCATCTTGCTGTCCACAATCTTGGCCACCTCGAATTCTGCCCCCTCAGGGGTGAGAACAGGGACCGGAGGTTTCCTCGAGGGAGCCAAGGACGGGGAGCAGCGTTTAAGGAGGGAGGCATGAAACACGTCGTGTACTCGAAAAGATGGGGGCAACTCCAGTCGGAAGGAGACGGGATTGAGTACTTCAATGACCTTGTACGGTCCTATAAACCGGGGAGCAAACTTCTTGGACGGGACCTTAAGGCGCAAATTTTTAGACGATAGCCACACGAGATCCCCAACCATAAACAAGGGGTTAGCAGAACGTTTTCAATCTGCCTGAGTTTTTTGTATGCTCTGGGACGCCTTTAGGTTCTTCTGAACCTGAGCCCAGGCTGTGCACAGTTCCCGATGAACGACCTCTACCTCGGGATTGTTGCAACTACCAGGTGAAACGGAAGAGAACCATGGATTAAACCCAAAATTACAGAAAAAGGGGGAGACCCCTGACGAGTTACTGACCCGGTTATTAAGGGAAAATTCGGCGAGGGGAATGAATGAGACCCAATCATATTGACAGTCAGAGATAAAACACCTTAAATATTGTTCTAGAGACTGATTAGTCCTCTCAGTTTGGCCATTAGTTTCAGGATGGAAGGCAGAGGAGAAGGACAGATCAATCTCCAACTTTTTACAGAAGGCTCTCCAAAACAATGAAACAAATTGTACCCCTCTGTCAGAAACAATATTGACAGGGACCCCATGGAGACGCAGGATGTGTTTGACAAACAAGGTAGCTAACGTCTTAGCATTGGGTAGTTTCTTGAGGGGCACAAAATGGCACAACTTACTGAAGCGGTCTACTACAACCCACACCACCGACTTGCCTTGAGATGGAGGCAAATCGGTGATAAAATCCATGGAGATATGGGTCCAAGGTCTCTGGGGAATGGGCAAAGAACATAGTAAGCCCGCTGGTCGGGACCTGGGAGTCTTGGACCTAGCACAAACTTCACAAGCGGCGACGTAGGCCTTAACGTCTTTAGGCAACCCAGGCCACCAATAGTTTCTTGCAATGAGGTGCTTGGTACCCAGGATGCCTGGATGGCCAGATAGTGCAGAGTCATGATTTTCCCTAAGTACCCTTAGCCGGAATTGCAGGGGAACAAACAGCTTGTTCTCAGGAAGGCTCCTGGGAGCTGAACCTTGATCAGTCGCAATTTTAGAGACTAAATCAGGATCAATAGCGGAAATTATTATACCTGGAGGCAAAATACAAGCAGGATCTTCCTCCGAAGGAGGGCTGGCCAAGAAGCTACGTGACAGTGCATCAGCCTTAACATTTTTAGACCCAGCCCTATAGGTAACCACAAAGTTGAATCTGGTAAAAAATAACGCCCAATGAGCTTGTCTCGGGTTTAGCCTCCGGGCAGATTCTAGGAAAACCAGATTCTTGTGGTCGGTAAGGACCGTTACCTGGTACCTAGCCCCCTCCAGGAAGTGGCGCCACTCTTCAAATGCCCATTTAATGGCTAAGAGTTCGCAGTTGCCAATATCATAGTTACTCTCAGTGGGTGAAAACTTCCTGGAGAAGTAGGCACAGGGACGGAGATGGGTGAGGGACCTGGTACCTTGGGACAAGACAGCCCCCACTCCCACCTCGGACGCGTCAACCTCCACGATAAATTGCTCCATTTGGTTTGGCTGAACCAGCACCGTGGCCGAGATAAAGCACTTCTTAAGGACCTCAAAAGCCTGGACAGCCTCAGGAGGCCAATGGAGGAGATCAGCACCTTTGCGAGTGAGATCCGTAAGAGGCTTAGCGATGACCGAAAAGTTAGCAATAAACCTCCTGTAAGAATTAGCGAACCCCAGGAAGCACTGTAACGCCTTCAGGGAGGCAGGTTGGACCCATTCCGCCACAGCCTGGACCTTGGCAGGGTCCATGCGGAATTCATGAGGAGTGAGGATTTGGCCCAAAAATGGTATCTCCTGCACCCCAAACACACATTTTTCGGTCTTCGCAAACAGTTTGTTTTCTCAAAGGACCTGGAGCACCTTCCTGACATGTTCAATGTGGGAGGACCAGTCCTTGGAAAACACAAGTATGTCATCAAGGTACACTACAAGAAATACCCCCAGGTAGTCTCTTAAAATCTCATTTATGAAATTCTGGAAGACCACGGGAGCATTACACAACCCAAAGGGCATGACGAGGTATTCGAAATGACCTTCGGGCGTGTTAAACGCAGTCTTCCACTCATCCTCCTCTTTGATGCGGATAAGGTTATAAGCCCCCCGTAGATCAAACTTAGAGAACCATTGGGCCCCCTGAAGCTGATTAAAGAGATCAGGAATCAAAGGAAGGGGATACTGGTTCCTTATAGTGACCTTATTCAAGTTACGGTAGTCAATGCATGGCGTAAGACCACCATCCTTCTTCCCTACGAAGAAGAAGCCAGCACCTACCGGAGAAGTAGAGGGGCGAATGTAACCCTTGGCCAGGCATTCCTGGATATACTCTCTCATGGCTTCACGTTCGGGACAAGAGAGATTAAATATCCTACCCTTAGGGAGCTTAGCTCCTGGTACCAAATTGATTGCGCAATCATATTCTCTATGAGGAGGTAACACTTCGGAGGCTTCCTTAGAGAAAACATCGGCGAAGTCCTGAACAAACTCAGGTAGAGTGTTCACCTCCTCAGGGGGAGAAATAGAATTAACAGAAAAACATGACGTCAAGCATTCATTACCCCACTTGGTAAGGTCCCCAGAATTCCAGTCAAACGTGGGATTATGCAACTGTAACCAGGGAAGGCCTAAAACCAAATCGGACGATAATCCCTGCATTAACAGTACAGAGCACTGCTCCAAATGCATGGAGACAACAAGGAGTTCAAAAACAGGGGTATGCTGTGTAAAATAACCATTAGCAAGAGGAGTGGAGTCGATACCCACTACCGGGACAGGTTTAGGCAAATCAATCAAAGGCATAGCTAGAGACATAGCAAAATCCACAGACATGATATTAGCAGAAGACCCTGAATCCACGAAGGCACTGCCGGTAGCAGACCTACCACCAAAAGAGACCTGTAAGGGAAGCAAGATTTTATTACGTTTCATATTTACGGGAAATACCTGTGCGCCCAAGTGACCTCCCCGATGATCACTTAGGCGCGGAAGTTCTCCGGCTGCATTCTTACGCTTAGGACAGTTGTTCACTTGATGCTTGTCATCCCCACAGTAGAAGCAGAGACCATTCTTCCTGCGGAAATCTCTACGTTGTTTGGGGGACACGGAGGCCCCGAGTTGCATAGGTACCTCCGAGTCTTCAGGGGAGGAACGAAGCAACGGAACCTCGGGAGGCATCATGGGGGAGTCAGAGGAGAAAACATCAAGACGTTCAAGTCGTCGTTCCCTCAGACGTCGGTCAAGTCGTACCGCTAAAGCCATAACCTGGTCTAGGGAGTCAGAAGAGGGATAACTAACTAGCAGGTCTTTCAGGGCGTTCGACAGACCCAACCTAAACTGGCACCTTAAGGCAGGGTCATTCCACCGAGAAGCTACGCACCACTTCCTAAAGTCAGAGCAATACTCCTCAACAGGTCTCTTACCCTGACGTAAGGTCACCAGCTGACTCTCGGCAAAAGCAGTCTTGTCAGTCTCGTCATAGATGAGTCCGAGAGCAGAAAAGAAAAGATCAACGGAGGAAAGTTCAGGGGCGTCAGGAGCCAAGGAGAAGGCCCATTCTTGGGGCCCTTCCTGGAGCCGGGACATAATTATACCCACCGGCTGGCTCTCAGAACCCGAGGAGTGGGGCTTTAAACTAAAATAGAGCCTATAACTCTCCTGAAATGAGAGAAGAGTCTTCCGGTCCCCTGAGAACCGGTCGGGCAACTTGAGGTGGGGTTCAAGAGGTGAGGTGAGGGGGACTACCATGGTAGCATCAGGCTGGTTGACCCTCTCAGCCAGGGCCTGGACCTGTAGGGAGAGACCCTGCATTTGCTGAGCCATGGTCTCAAGGGGGTCCATAGTGGTGTCAGGGACCAGGGTAGACTAGGTATGGGCTTGTGATTATGTAATGATGGGGGTGGGGAGACAGACAAGTGAGCCCTAATCTACCCGCCACTCAGTCCCTGCCTACTTGCAACGACCCGCCCTAGGCGACGGGGTACAACTGGGCGACGGTCCCTACGCTCAATAAGTGCACGACAGACAAACAGACAAGGGTACACAGAGCTAGGGGGAGAAAGGGGCAGTTGCCCACGGCAACACCGTGAGCAACAAGAGAAGTGAACAAGCCGAGTCAAACCAGGAGTGTACGAGGTGCCAAACGCAGAGCAGGAGAGTAGTCAGCAAGCCGGGGTCATTACGAAGCAAGGACAATAGTACAAGAAGCTGCAGCAGGGCCAGGAAACCAAACGAGAGAAATCACAAGCAAGGAGGAACAGGAAAGGCAGGTATAAATAGACAGAGGGCGGGAGCTAGCTCCGTCTGGCCAGGCTGTGATAGGTTCTCCCACTCCTAAGCCTGCCACCCTGAGTGGTGGAAGATGGAGTCAGTCTCACAGACATAGAAGCAGGTGCAGACTGATTATCTATGGGCGTTAACCCCGAAGCTGTGCCTGGCAGATCCTTTACATCGTCCCCATATATTATTATCGTTATTATCGTTGTCGGCAGATGTGCTGCTGACACGATATTTTTCATTTTTGATACGATCAGCAGATGAACGAGTGTTTGCTCGTTCATCTGCTGATCGCTGCCCTGTTTTCTTTGAACGCTCGTCTGATCGATAATTGACCAGTGTAAAAGGGCCTTAAGGGTAAGTGCACACGACCAATTTTCAGACGTATTGGAGGCGTTTTACGCCTCGAATTACGTCTGAAAAAACGCCTCCAATACGTTTGCAAACATCTGCCCATTACTTGCAATGGGTTTACGATGTTCTGTGCAGACGAGCTATCATTTTCGCGTCGCTGTCAAAGGACGGAGCGTAGAATTACAGCCTCGTCAAAAGAAGTGCAGGACACTTCTTGGGACGTAATTGGAGCCATTTTTCATTGACTCCAATGAAGAACAGCTCCAAATTACGTCCGTAAAAAACGCAGCGAAAAACGTGAGTACTTGCAATTAAGTCTGAAATTCCGGAGCTTTTTCTCCTGAAAACAGCTCCGTAATTTACACATAAATGCAGTTATCGTGTGCACATACCCTAAGGGTATGTTCACACGACCTCTTTTCAGACGTAATGGAGGCATTTTACGCCTCGAATTACGCCTGAATAGACGGCTCCATTATGCCTTCATCTGCCCATTGCTTGCAATGGGTCTTACGATGTTCTGTGCAGACGACCTGTCATTTTACGTGTCGCTGTCAAAAGACGGCGCGTAAAATGACGGCTCGTCAAAAGAAGTGCAGGACACTTCTTGGGATGTTTTTGGAGCCGTTTTCTCATAGACTCTCTTGAAAAACAGCTCCAAAAACGCAGTGAAAAACGTGAGTTGCTCAAAAAACGTCTGAAAATGAGGAGCCGTTTCCCCTTTGAAAACAGCTCCGTATTTTCAGACATTTTTTGCTAAGCGTGTGAACATACCCTAAGGCTGGGTTCACACATCCTATTTACGGACGTAATTCGTGCGTTTTAGCCTAGACTTACGTTCGAAAATACGGCTCCAAAGCGTCGGCAAACATCTGCCCATTCATTTGAATGGGTCTTACGATGTTCTGTGCCGACAGTCATTCTTTTTACGCGCCGCTGTCAAAAGACGGCGCGTAAAAAAGACGCCCGCGTCAAAGAAGTGCATGTCACTTCTTGAGACGTAATTGGAGCCGTTTTCCATTGACTCCATAGAAAAACAGCTCCAATTACGTCCGTAATGGACGCAGCGAAAAACGCCTGCACATGCCATTACGTTTGGAATTCCGGAGATGTTTTCTCCTGAAAACAGCTCCGTAATTTCAGCCGTAATGGACGCTGCCGTGTGAACATACCCTTAGGGTATGTGCACATGATAACTGCATTTACGTCTGAAATTATGGAGCTGTTTTCAGGAGAAAACCGCTCCTGAATTTCAGACGTAAATGCATGTACTGGCTTTTTTCGCCGCGTCTTTTACGGACGTAATTTGGAGCTGTTCTTCATTGAAGTCAATGAAAAACTGCTCCAATTACGTTCCAAGAAGCGTCCTTCTTTTCACGAGGCTGTAATTTTACGCACCGTCTTTTGACAGCGACGCGTAAAATGACAGGTCATCGGCACAGAACATCGTAAAGCTCATTGAAAGTAATGGGCAGATGTTTGCCGACACATTGGAGGCGTTTTTTCAGATGTAATTCGAGGCGTAAAACGCCTCCATTACGTCTGAAAATAGGTCGTGTGAACCCAGCCTAATGCATAGCTATAGACAGTATTTTATCGTTCACTACAAAACCAAAGCCTATGTCTAGTCCCAGCCTCGTTCTGCAGGACCTGACATGTGGAGATCAGGGCTGTAGTCGCTTTGTGTATACAATGGCTTCAACAGAGGCTTCAGGACCTTTGATGATGTCATAGGCATGTGATCAGTCACGTGTGGGGAAGTCTTGGAGCCACATGATCAGGTAGTGTGAGGTTTAGACCCTATGATGTGGGTGTGATAGTGCTTACAGTTTTATTTTCTCAGTGTAGACAGGACTCTGCTGTGGCTATGAGTGTAGACAGGACTCTGCTGTGGTTATGAGTGTAGACAGGACTCTGCTGGGGGTTATGAGTGTAGACAGGACTCTGCTGTGGTTATGAGTGTAGACAGGACTCTGCTGTGGTTATGTGTGTAGACAGGACTCTGCTGCGGGTTATGAGAGTAGACAGGACTCTGCTGGGGGGGGTTATGAGTGTAGACAGGACTCTGCTGTGGTTATGAGTGTAGACAGGACTCTGCTGTGGTTATGAGTGTAGACAGGAC
Organism: Rhinoderma darwinii; assembly: GCF_050947455.1. Taxonomy (NCBI): domain Eukaryota; kingdom Metazoa; phylum Chordata; class Amphibia; order Anura; family Rhinodermatidae; genus Rhinoderma; species Rhinoderma darwinii. The sequence continues at coordinate 88,171,122 of NC_134697.1, read as the reverse complement.
TCTGCTGGGGGGGGGGGGGTTATGAGTGTAGACAGGACTCTGCTGTGGTTATGAGTGTAAACAGGACTCTGCTGGGGGGAGTTATGAGTGTAGACAGGACTCTACTGGGGGGGGTTATGAGTGTAGACAGGACTCTGCTGGGGGGGGGTTATGAGTGTAGACAGGACTCTGCTGGGGGGGGTTATGAGTGTAGACAGGACTCTGCTGGGGGGGGGGTTATGAGTGTAGACAGGACTCTGCTGGGGGGGTTATGAGTGTAGACAGGACTCTTCTGGGGGGGGGTTATGAGTGTAGACAGGACTCTGCTGGGGGGGGTTATGAGTGTAGACAGGACTCTGCTGGGGGGGTTATGAGTGTAGACAGGACTCTGCTGGGGGGGGGGTTATGAGTGTAGACAGGACTCTGCTGGGGGGGTTATGAGTGTAGACAGGACTCTGCTGGGGGGGTTATGAGTGTAGACAGGACTCTTCTGGGGGAGGTTATGAGTGTAGACAGGACTCTGCTGGGGGGGGGGGGTTATGAGTGTAGACAGGACTCTGCTGGGGGTTAGGAGTGTAGACAGGACTCTGCTGTGGTTATGAGTGTAGACAGGACTCTGCTGTGGTTATGAGTGTAGACAGGACTCTGCTGTGGTTATGAGTGTAGACCGGAATCTGCTGGGGGGGTTATGAGTGTAGACAGGACTCTTCTAGGGGGGTTATGAGTGTAGACAGGACTCTGCTGGGGGGGGGGGTTATGAGTGTAGACAGGACTCTGCTGGGGGTTAGGAGTGTAGACAGGACTCTGCTGTGGTTATGAGTGTAGACAGGACTCTGCTGTGGTTATGAGTGTAGACAGGACTCTGCTGTGGTAATGAGTGTAGACAAGACTCTGCTGGGGGTTATGAGTGTAGACAGGATTTTGAGAGCGTCTGGTAGACGCCGTCCACTTCACATCCTAACGATTATCAGCGATTGTGATAAAGACCTAGGTGAGGTCGAAACGTCAGAAATATCGCTTGGAAAAGTTGAAAAAGAAAATCGTGTATGAATTATTTCATAATAAAATCATCTTGTAAATATCTCGGAAAAATCATTGGAGTGCTTCTAGGTTTTCGTGGTTATGAGTGTAGACAGGACTCTGCTGCGGGTTATGAGAGTAGACAGGACTCTGCTGGGGGGGTTATGAGTGTAGACAGGACTCTGCTGGGGGTTAGGAGTGTAGACAGGACTCTGCTGTGGTTATGAGTGTAGACAGGACTCTGCTGTGGTTATGAGTGTAGACAGGACTCTGCTGTGGTAATGAGTGTAGACAAGACTCTGCTGGGGGTTATGAGTGTAGACAGGACTCTGCTGTGGTTATGAGTGTAGACAGGACTCTGCTGTGGTTATGAGTGTAGACAGGACTCTGCTGCGGGTTATGAGAGTAGACAGGACTCTGCTGGGGGGGGGTTATGAGTGTAGACAGGACTCTGCTGTGGTTATGAGTGTAGACAGGACTCTGCTGTGGTTATGAGTGTGGTTTAGGATTTATCCATATAGCATTATATAAGTAACCTAGAGCTGTGTGTGAGTAATGTCCATGTGATCTGCGCGTCTGTATAATACGTGTAACGTGCGTGCGGCACAGCTATGCGTGTCTTTGTGCTGTGTGCGCGGAAGATCCCTCCCAACCGTCCTGGATTCAGCGGGACACTCCCAGATTTTGGGTGGTGTCCTGCTGTCTCCGGCGGCCGGTGGTATGCCCGGTGTCAACTGTATCTCCGTCTTCAGGACGCAGATACAGTTGAACCCAAATGCTGAAGCAGGGAACCGTCCGGAGAAGCTGTATTAACCCTATACTGCAGCACTTCAACCGCCATACTGCAACCCTTTCACTGCCATGCAGCTGCAATTCTTGATTAACCCCTTAGTTACAGGGCTAGTTAGAGCCAGGTGGGGGGTGGGACATAGAAGCAAGCGTGAGTGTACTGTATTTTGTATGTATGTTTAGGTACGTGGGTAGGTACTGGCTAGGATTGTACAGGTAATTTTGTGGTGTGTAGTTAATACTGTGTCACGTGTAGTGTTAGTATACTCCATATATTAACTGTTATATGTATTGAGGTATACCGATACTATACCGTGAATATTCACTGTGTTGTGTGTTTTGTGCTTTATATCTTGGTGTGCTTTGTAATAGTAATAAACCTTTATTTGCTATACGCTTGTGTCGTGAATGACCCATTAATTTATATGGTTGACGGACACCTTCCCATATTTACAGGAAGGTATCCGTGTCCTTTTTTTGTTTGTTTTATGGCTCGTGCTCCCATACTTTATAATGGGAACACGACCTACAAATGCGGATCGCTGTCCGCGGCTGGCTGTGCCTGTAATCACGGACATGATTACGGGCACGGTCGTGTGCATGGGGCCTTAGTAACAAGGAAAATAGATAAGCGTATTACAAAGGAAAAGGTAGGGGAGCGAGGCACAACCCTAGTGACCCTAATAAAAGAAGGTAGTAAGAGTGGGAGACACGAACCAGTGAACCTCACTAAATACGAGCCCTTTTACAGTGCCCAAACCTGAGCACAATATTCCATATGTAGGCTGAATGTCGATTTGTATATCCATGCATAGAAACGAAATACGTTTGGAGCATACATTGCTCAGGCGTTTTACGCCTCGAATTACGCCTAAAAAAACCGGCTCCTTTACGCCTACAAACATCTGCCCATTGCCTGCAATGGGTTTTACGGTGTTCTGTTCCCACGAGGTGTAATTTTACGCGTTACTGTCAAATTACGGCGCGTAAAAAGACGCCCGTGAAAAAGAAGTGCAGGTCACTTCTTGAGACGTTTTTGGAGCCGTTTTTCATTGACTCTATGGAAAACAGCTCCAAAAACGGCCGTTAGAAATGCCTCGAAAATCGTGAGTGGCTACAAAAACGTCTGAAGATCAGGAGCTGTTTTCGCCTGAAAACAGCTCAGTATTTTCTGAGACGTTTTTGGTAACTACGTGTGAATATACCCTTAGGGTAAATTCACACCTAGCGTAAATACCGCGGATAATCTGCAACATAATACCGTAACTGCAAAGTGGATGAGATTTGAACAAATGTCATCCACACGCTGTGTAAACGCATTGTCAATTGTATTTGCGTAAATGCTGCTTATTCATTGCGGGATTTCCCCGTTGAATTGAATGGGGAGATAAAACCCGCAATAAATAGCGTATGTTGCGTTTTTTTGTGGCGGAATCAGAACCCCTGCAAAAAACGCGACTCAGAAAAATAAAAACATTTTATACTTACCCAGAAGTCTGTGTTTCTTCATCCAGGCCGGCCTCCAGAGATGTTGATTCATCCCATGTGACCGCTGCAGCCAATCACTGGCTGCAGCGGTCACATGGGATGAAACGTCATCTCAGGCCTGCAGGACGTCTGAGGGACGCGTCGCCATGGTAAGTATCCATTGTTTTTTTATCTGTGCAGTTTTCCGCAGTGGACATTCCGCCCAAAAAAAACACCCCAATTTGGTGTGTTTTTTCGTACAGAATTCCCTACGGCGCACAGGGGATACGATGTGTACTTTTACGCAGCCTATCCACCCTGTGTGGACACACACCCTCAAAGTGTTGAATTCTAGTAGTAGAGGTTGATAGGCCTTAGGGGTTTATGCCACCGCTTTACTCTTTTTTTTGTTTCTCTAAATATCTTCTTGCATCATAGATTCCCCCCACTAAAGAGTCCTCTTTTATAAGGCAATGGCACTCTGCTCGACCAATATACCAGATAAGGGAAAATCGGCTGAGAACATATTAAACCTCACCCTGGAGATTATCCACCTGCTGACTGGAGAGGTGAGGGATTCTGGGAATTATGTAACATGATGTCATATCATTATGATAGAAGAGGGACATGACTGTAGGGGATTCTGGGAATGGCAGCTACAGTATATTGGTGTCACTTTTCATACCCAGGACTACAGAGTAGTGAAGAAGACACCTGGTGAGTGTATGACCCTCAACAGCCTTCCCCATGTGTCAGAAGTATGGAGCAGGATCCAGCTCCCCATTATAGACCCTCCACCTCACTCACAAATAGTTGAGAGAAACAATGAGCAGAAGGTCCTAGAACTCGCCAACAAAATCATTCATCAGCTGACTGGAGAGGTGAGGACCATCGGGAATGCTGGGACATTATATAGTAACGCCATGAAGGTGTCGCGATGATGACTGTCTCATCTTGTGTCAGGTTCCTATAAGGTGTCAGGATGTCACCGTCTATTTCTCCATGGAGGAGTGGGAGTATATAGAAGAACACAAGGATCAGTACAAGGACGTCATCATGGAGAACCACCGGCCCCTCATATTATCGGGTAAGAGGAGACTATTATTGATTGTGGGAAGATCAGTTTTGAGGGTCACCTAGATTCTCTCATGATCACATCTACACAATGCATTCTGCCTTTATAGTCCAACGGAGCCAGTCCTCCAGAAACAGAAACTTTTCAACATTCCTTGTAGTTCCACTTTGTGACGCTGGAGGTCTAGGTAGTTAAAGCCAAGCCCAATATATAGCGCAAGATGGCGCGGGTTCAGGAACTAAGCCTGCACCAACCGCAGCAGGTGTCCGTTGTATATTGCAGCTAGCACTCTGCTGTAGTGGCCGGGATTCAAGATATCCCCAATACCGAACATTTAACCCCTTTGATTTTGCCGTCAATAGTGACCGTGGCATCGAAGCACTTAGATGTGATCGCAGGGTGCCCGCCTCTCAGTCTGACTCCTTCTCCGATAATGGGCGGTGTGTGGCTATTCTCAGCTAATTTACATAGGACTTTGGAGGTGATTTTTTTTTTTACAGGATCCAGCTCCCCATTATAGACCCTCCACCACACTCACAAATAGTTGAGAGAAACAATGAGCAGAAGGTCCTAGAACTCGCCAATAAGATCATTCCGGCAATTTTTAACACAAAAGAGGGAAATCTAAGAACGATATTTCATACCCCTCCTGAGGGTGCGGTGGGTTAAGTGGTGAAAATGCTGGTGTCCGGTTTCCTTTAGAATAGTCCATGCAGGGAGATCCGGGGCAGGCTAAGAAGCCATGTATGTCAGCTTTGACCGGCCACTGATTGGCTGAAGTGGTTACACCATGTGACCGCTACAGCCAGTCAGAGAAGAAGTGAGTTGTTGGCAATACGGTTTGTCTTTTTATATTGGTATGATGATGGTCGGATTGGAAAAAGACATGTATCCATCCAGTTCAACCTATTATCCAACAGTTTTGAAAGCAAAACCCCCACCTAAGACGTAGTCAACAATTGCCTCAGTGACCTAATTACCGCTGTAGCAGCCATAGCAGCTGCTATAGGGCCCGCGGCATGAGGGGGCCCGTGCCACCCACCCAACACATAACATTATGTACAGGGCTATGTAAAGAAAGAGTATGAGACCGATCTTTCAGATCTTTGTACTGATCTATTGAACATTCACGTTTTATTCGCATTTTTCAAAGATAATAAGAGAGGGAAGGGGATGAGACTAAATGGAAAAAAATGAAACCAGAAAGACAATTGCCCAGCGTAAGAGTATCCAAACTACAATACACCTGACGCAGCAGGAAAAAAAGATCAGGGCAATAAGAGGGAGATAATAACCTAATCGGGAAAGCCAGCCCGATAAACGAAACCAAGCAAGAGTATCACGGAAGACCGCCATGTAAAAGTCGAAAGTCACAGTTGCTCAGGAGCAAAAGAAGGGCAGAGGAGAAGGGCTAAGGAGAGAGTTTATTGCCATGTAAAGTCGTTACTACCCATCTAGTGTAACAGAAGGTCAAGTAAACGCTCTATATTCCAGTGTAGAGAGAAAGTCCAGCCAAGGTCTTCATTTCTGAGGATGCCTTAAAATCAGCCACAAGTTCCTCCAGTCTCTGTAGATGTAGTATTTCTTTAAGCCCTTTTGTTGCGGTGGAGGACCAAGAGTTCTTCCAGAGAGTTGGAATTTCTATCCAGGCAGCTAAAAGGAGAAATCCTAAGAAGACTCTTGGATAGTAGTTTCAAGGAACCGAGAGATCATGGAAAGCAGGAGGACTGAAGAGTTATTTGGAATGGAGATGCTGGGAATTTTACCAATCCGATCCACTACCTTAACCCTTAACACTTGTAGAGGAGGACATTCTCACCATATAAGTGATATCTTGTCCTGATCCAGTAAGTGACCCCAGCGGCGGTCCGAGATTGCCGGGAAAGAGAAGATGTAAAACTGCAGAGACTCTGTACCAACTAGTTACAATTAGAGACTTTATGACAGCGGGTAAAGGATTTTATCCGTTGCGTTAAAGAGAATGTGCAGTTGAGCTCCTTTTCCCAACTGGTTAAGAATGTGGGAGTAGTAGCTAAAGTGCAGTTAAACGTTTGACAAACTTCTGACATGTCATAGTGACATGTCAGAAGTTTGTATTGGTGGGGGTCCGAGCACTGAGACCCCCACCAATCTCTAGAACGAAGCTTTTGAAGCTCTCGTGTGAACGTTGAGCCACTTCGTGTCTGTTCGGCTTTTTCCGGAAATATATGTATCGGTGTACAAACTCAATAGAAAGTCTATGAGCCCGTACTCCGATACATCGGCATTCCGGATAAAGCCGAACAGACACGAGGCGGCTGAGTGCTCACACGAGCGCTTCAGCTGCTTCGTTCTAGCGATTGGTGGGGGTCTCAGTGCTCGGACCCCCACCAATCCAAACTTCTGACATGACACTATGACATGTCAGAAGTTTGTCAAACGTTTAGCTACACTTTAAATTGTTTAATATTAAATCGTACATGGTTGGGGATGTAGTTGAGGTACAGAGGGTCTCAAAAGGAGTAAGTAAGCGTTGCTGATGGAGATTTATTAGCATCATAAAAATGTCTCAGTTGGAGGTATTCCAGGAATGTTCTCGAGGATCAGGCACGAAGTCCGCGTATGGCCTCAGAGATGTTCCATGAAGAGCATGAAATTTCACCTTTCAAGTTATGGGAGTTAAAGGGCCATTCATAAAGTATAGGCCAGTTTTTGAAAGATATAGTTTACAAATGGTCCCCATGGAAACCTCCCTGACCTACTTACGAGTTCAACTCACTCCCTCCTATACGTCGGCTTACAAGGCTAATTTCCCCTCTCTGTTTGTAGAATTACGTCAGCTAATGGCTAGGTGGGATCCTCTTCCCATGTCATTTTTTGGGCGCATAGCGGTGGTCAAAATGACCTTGCTCCCTAAATTACTGTACTACTTTGAGACTCTGCCAGTAGCGGTACCTATGAGGGAATTGCGGGCCATGCAGTCTTCCATCCTCAGGTTCATATGGCACTCCGGCAGACATCGAATTCCGAAATCAGTCTTATTATCTGGTCGATCTGCGGGTGGGCTATCAGTCCCTGATGGGGTGAAATACTACTGGCACACCTCAGTCGCATACCCAGTTGGGTGTCTTTAAGGGCTTACAACAAGTGGACCGAAATAGAGAAGCTATGGATGGCCCCGGTTCACCCAAACTCCTTGTTATGGGGCGACCCACTGGTAATGCCGTCTGCATCTCTATTAGGTCCCATGAGATTTCAAAAAGAGGTGTGGGAAACCTGTAAAAAACACTTTCATTTTGCGTCGGGTTGCCCGCCCCTGACTTCAGTACTCTACACTCCCACTATTCCGGGCGGCACTACCCCCAGAATGGTCCGATTGTGGGCGGGAATTGAGGTATTTCACTTGGCTGACATGGTTGATCCCCATACGTTAGAGCTTCACCCGTTCTCATACTTTCAAAAACATCATAATGTCCCCTCCTCTGCATTTTTTCACTATCTTCAGATCAGATATTACATGCAGCAAACTTTCAGATCCACAAGGGTCACTACACCTACAAGCTTCGAAAGGTTATGTCGGTATGCTACCACCACTAGGGGGCTTATTTCCGCCATTTATGCAATACTGCTATCCCCGGAGGGTTCCCCTCCACCTGGGCATAGGTACATGTTGAAGTGAGAGTCCTTGCTGAATAAATCTATCCCTCTCTCATTATGGCAGATTATCTGGTCGCAAGCAGCTAAAACCTCCATCTGCACTGCATATAAAGAAAACCAATATAAAATTCTTATGTTTTGGTACCATACCCCTGCCTTTCTGCATAGCTTCAATCCGGGTATTCCATCGGATTGCTGGCGATGTAGAAATCAGAGAGGGGACCTGTTCCATATTTTCTGGAGCTGTTCGTTGGTACAACAGTATTGGTTGGAGGTTAAGAATTTGGCATTGGCGGTGTTGCAACAGGATATTCCTCTAGACCCTCTTCATTACCTCCTGAACGTCCCCCCTAGGTCTTTGGGGAAATCATTAGCCCGACTCTTTCGACACTTTCTCACTGCCGCTAAGACGTTGATAGCCTGGAAATGGAGACAGACAACCCCTCCCTCTCACATCGACTTAGTAACTAGAATCAGGGAAATACGTACAATGGAATATATGACGGCCTCTATTGACAATGAACTGGATAGGTTCAAAGTGGTGTGGGACCCGTGGGACAAGTACTGGCTACGGGTATCCCAAGATTAGGTTGTTGGTTGAGCTCCGACTATCCCTCACCCTCTTTATCCCCTGTGTCTTTTCCCTGATGTCTTGTTTGTCTATTGAAATTTACTATTTTGTCATGTGAACTGCATGGCCTTCCATGCATCTCTAAGCCATGTGTATATTTTGAAAATTTTCAATAAAAACACAGTTGAAACCAAATGGTCACCATGTGAAAGGAAATGCTATGAAAGGAAATGCCTGCAGTCCGGTCCCTGACCACATTTTTTTGCGCATCCAAGGGATCTCCATCAGATCTCTGCACTGATCTTTGATATATTTATACTGTATATTAGTAATTACGTCACCAATTGGCATCCTTTGCTCAACACTAAATTTCGCTAATCTTCCTGGGTACTGTAATGAATTCATCCTCTTAATTCAGAGTGTTGCCCATCTCAGAATCTGCTCTAATCAGCTGCGTCTTTCTTATACAATGGTGCTCAAAACTGTACACCGTTATCGGTACATGTAGTCTGACAAGGGGTTTATATAAGGGGAAAAATGATGTTCTCATCCTGTACCTCTAAGTGGAATGCAAAATTTTTATAAATTGGCAGCAGCTACCTGGCACTGACTTCTAAAGTTCATCTTGCCATCTACTAACACCCTCAAGTACTTTTCCATGTCCCTTTTTCTCAGCAGTTTACCAGTTATTATGTTGTGGTGAAATATGTTTCTTTATCCTAACATGTATTTTGAATCTGATTGTACTTCCAGCAGATGATCGTGGCAAACTCTCAGAGGAACATCCCTTATTTCCAGAACTTAAAAATATTCCTCACCATACTTCTGAAAACTCCATTACCCCAATTACACCCTTAGTCCTTTTCAGCAGAGATCTGTTATGTGATCCAACTAACCACAAGGAACCTTCATCTGATCAATCGCAGATTGTTAAACAAGATTCAAGTTGTAGAGAGGGTAAAATATTTCCGTGTTCTGAATGTGGGAGACATTATAAATCTATCTCTAATCTTTCCATGCACATGAGAATCCACAGAAATGAGAGGCCATATTCATGTTTGGAATGTGGAAAATGTTTTACTTCGAAATCAATCCTTGTTGGTCATCACAAAGTTCACACAGGGGAGAAGCCATTTTTATGTACAGAATGTGGGAAATGTTTTACCAAGAAATCAGCTGTTGTGGAACACCAGAGAAGTCACACAGGAGAGAAGCCATATTCGTGTTTAGAATGTGGTAAAAGATTCTCTAGGAAATCAAATCTTGTCGAACATCAGAGAATTCACACGGGCGAGAAACCATATTCATGTTCAGAATGTAGGAAATGTTTTATAGCCAAATATCATCTCGAGACGCATCAAATAACTCACACAGGACTGAAACCATTTACATGTTCGGAATGTGGTAGATGTTTTACCAGAAAATGGCTTCTCAAGAGACATCTGAGAACGCACAAGTAGTAGCAATTTTCATTTTCAAATTGGGGAACTATTTTTATTCAAATTAGAATTAGCTGAAAATCAGAAAAGTCACATGGTGCAAGTCATAAAGGTACAGACTGTAGGAACTGTTTTATTCACAAGGTTCTCTGGCATTTGAGTTGGTTATTCATTTTAACTAATTTTGGGCATCTTGCGCCGTATCAATAAAGATTAAGGAATTCGGTCATCTCGACAAGTAGATCGCCTCACAAAGGACGGAGGGATTTTAGATGAATCCAGTGAAGGAGTTTTTGTTTATTTAGGAGGGGGTTTTTTTTTTTTTTGTTTTTTTGCATCTGGATGTAGAAAGGGTCTAGAACTGTGGTTTTCGAACTGAGGTGGTGGGTCAGGCCTGGCCGCTACACAATTTTGTTTGGAGTGACCATATGCTGATCTCTTCTGCTGCACAGGCCTTTCGCTGGCTGTAAAAATATATCTGATTTAGCAACTTTATTTGCTCATTTGATACTTTTCTTAATTTTATACTGGATTCTGGAGAAAAAAATAAAATATAAATTGAACAATATTTTAAATTTTGTCATTGATGTTGATCACCAGTGAGGCACAACGCATCCACGCAATCCTACTGTCCCCAGTAAAAAAAAAAAAAGCTTGAGAAGCGCTGGTCTAGAACGGATACAGATAAGAACCTGCAACTATATCATCAAACAAGCAGTGCTTGATATTTAGGATTTGTGAGAGACCGAGGTTAATTTCTATGAATTGTAATGCAGCCCTCAAAGACTGTTCTACAGCATAGCACTCCCAAGAGGATTGTCCCCTGAAAGCCGACAAAGCTAGGGAAGTGTGTTTGGAATTAGATCATTTCGTTAGCAAGTCCAGAAGCAGGAAAAATAGACTCCTGGTTGATTGTGGCCAATTGCGCCTCATTGGGGGGGGGGGGGGTGTGAGGGTTTCTTCTTTAACCCCCTCCCCCCTGCACATCTAGATAATTTCTATCAACTTAACTACATTCTATGATGACTTGTGCCCAACACGATTTCTGATTAAGATTTTAAAATTGTTGACTTCTAATTTCTTGACATCCAGCAAATAACATTTTTTTGTCACTAATCAAAAAATGTAATAAAACTATTTTTGAATTGTTATTCTCTGACCAAACGGAGCTGACACAATAGGCTTACACTTTCTTTTAGTGAACTTACTAAATATTTTTTCCTTCACTGTGTTTACATAGGAAAATGAAATGTTGGGCGAAATGCATTGAAATTGCCCTTAAATGGAATCACTTGTCTTACCCAGGAAGGATTGCAGAGACAAAAAGACAAATCATTCGGTCCAGATTGTATACACCTCTGTGTTCTAAGGGAATTTAGTACAGCAATACAGACCCTTCTTATTTCTAATATTTAATGATTTTATCATGGCAGGGTCTGTTCCACAGGACTGGCACATAGTAAATGTGGTGCGAATATAAAGAAAAAAAAAAAAAAAAGGGGTCAAAAATTGAGCCTGGAAAATATAGGCTTAATAAATTTAATCTCCCGTGGTGTGTAAAATGTTTGAAGGTTTTCAATGAGATGCTCTCCTGGAGTATCTTGATGAAAATAAACATATTACTCCATATCAACATGGGTTGTGTTGTTGGATGTCATATACAGATGTGTCCACCCTTACTGTAATGACTGGGGGGTGGGGAAACAGACAGTGAGCCCTAATCTACCCACCACTCAGTCCCTGCCTACTTGCAACGACCCGCCCTAGGCGACGGGGTACAACTGGGCGACGGTCCCTACGCTCAGTGGGTGCACAACAGACAAGGGGACACAAGCAAAGGGAAATGGGGCAGTTGCCCACGGCAACACCGTGAGCAACAAGAGAGGTGAACGAGCCGAGTCAAACCAGGAATGTACGAGGTACCAAACGCAGAGCAGGAGAGTAGTCAGTAAGCCGGGGTCAGTATGAAGCAAGGTCAAATAGCTAGGAGCTGCAGCAAGGCCAGGAAACCACACGAGAAGAATCACAAGCAAAGGAGGAACAGGAAAGGCAGGTATAAATTAACAGATGGCGGGAGCTAGCTCCGTCTGGCCAGGCTGCGATAGGCTCTCCCACTCCTAAGCCTGCCATCCTGAGTGGTGGAAGATGGAGTCAGTCTCAGAGACATAGAACCAGGTGCAGACTGATTACCCATGGGCGTATACACAGAAGTTGTGCCTGGCAGATCCTTTACACTTACCTTTTGAATTTGGTCAAACGGGTACATATGGCATAGACATCTCGTGACAGAGTGTCGCAAAATAATGTCATTATTTTTTTTCAAAGCTATTCTTCTCGGGCCACACACCTGAGGACGTGTTGAGATAAGAGGAAAGGTAAGATAGGACACATTTGTGTCATGATTTTTCTAAAGCATTTGATACTGTACAATATAAAATGTGTAAGGTCCACCGTCGCTGACCTCCAGCAGTCTCCACTTACCTGCAGCCTCGACCGCAGGACTCTGAGAACTTGCCGGCATCTCCTTCAACTAAAATGCCAGCACACAAGGCTCTCCTCTGGCCGATGCCCGTAGGGTGCACGCGCGCGTGCTCGTCCCTGGTCTTAAAGGACCAGCGCACGCACAAGGAAAATCTCCCCAAACCAATCCCTGCGTACCCGGGACTTTAAAATAACCCTGCCCACTTCCACATTGCCTGAGCAATGTTGTGTCTAACCCTGTGTTGTTCTGCAAAGGTTCCCAAGCATTATCCAGTATTCTAGATCCGCTGTCAAGTCATGTGTATGTGACTACTCCTGTGTCCGTGCCAAGTCATGTGTCTTTGTAAAGTCAAGTGTCTGAGACGACTTCAGTGTTCAAGTCCAGTTATCCAGCACAAGCCTGCCTCCGATAGTCCAGCCAAGCCTGCTCCCAATAGTCCAGTACAAGTCAGCCTCCGATAGTTCGGTACGCGAAAAATTGCGATAGTCCGGTACAAGCCATCTACCCAGGTACTCTCGCCCTAGTGTCTGTCATTGACTTTCCGTTTGACCAGCTGCTACTCTGCTAAGGTGGAGCGGTCCAGTGGGTCCACAAAACCCCACAGCCGTGACAAGAGGTTGGTATATAAAATGAGAATGCTTGGACTGAGGGAAAACATGTGGGTAACTAATACCCCTCTGCGATATTTCAAATTTGAGTGCCAGGAATATAACACTTTTCGATGATCCCGGTCTTTGTGACAGATTGTCCTATTTGTTTAGTCTTAGGCTGGGTTCACACGACCTATTTTAAGGCGTAATGGAGACATTTTACGCCTCGAATTACGCCTGAAAACACGGCTCCAATACGTCGGGCAAACATCTGCCCATTCATTTCAATGGGTTTGCCAATATACTGTGCCGACGACCTGTAATTTTACGCGTCGCTGTCAAAAGTTGGCGCGTAAAATAACAGCCTCGTCAAAGAAGTGCAGGACACTTCTTGGGACGTAATTGGAGCAGTTTTTCATTGAATCCAATGAAGAACAGCTCCAAATTATGTCCGTAATTGACGCCTCGCAAAACGCGAGTACGAGCAATTACGTCTGAAATGCAGGAGCTGGTTTCTCCTGAAAACAGCTCCGTAATTTCAGCCGTAATTGACGTTATCGTGTGCACATACCCTTATTTAATCCCCCACTATCGGCACCTGTCTGGCCTTCCCTGCACTCCCATTCCCCTCCATAGCAGACATTTACCTGGCTGTCAGAACGTTTCTTTCTGCAGTAATTCTACCCCTGAACTGACATCCCCCTTATTCGCTAAGTAGGCAAACTTGTTAGAGTGCGCCAGATTAGGACTATCCTCCCTGAAATTAGTTGAAGCGATAGTCATCTGATTGTATCTTCCCATATCTGTTTTAATCCTCTTTTTAATTTTTTTTCGTTTTTCATTCCCCGCCTTCCAAGAGCCATAACTTTTTAATTTTTCCGTCAATGTAGTGATGTGATATTTTTTTGCGGGAGGAGTTGTAGTTTCTATTGGTAGTATTTAAAGTACCATCTAATGTACTGGGAAACTGAAAAAAATTCTTTGTGAGGTGGAATTGGACAAAACTGTGATCCCTTTTATTTATTTTTGGGTTTCGATTTTACGTCTTTTCGCCGAGCGGTAAAAACAACAACTTAACTTTATTCTGCGGCTTAGTACGATTGTGGCGATACCAAATTTATATTTTTATGTTTTACTACTTCTACAGAATTTGTTGAAAAAACCGTTTGATTTATGTCGCCATATTCTTAAAGCCATAGCTTTTATTTTTTTCATCGATTGAGCGGTCGGCGGGCTTATTTTTATGCAGGAAGAGCTGTAGTTTTTACAGGTACCATTTTTTGATACATACGACCTTTTGATTTGATCACTTACAAATTTTTTTTTTAAACCACTAATGTAGCCAAAAAACAGCAATTCTGGCGGTTTGATTTTTATTTTTTTATGGTGATCACCGTGTGAGTTAAATTGTATATTGTAAAAGTTCGGACAATTACGGATGCGGCAATACCAATTTTTTGTTTATTTTTAAAATTTCTACATTACTTTAAAATAAAAATGGAAAAAGGGTATATTTTTGGAACTTTGAAAGTTTTTTTTAATTTTTAGTTCACCACTGAAAACTTTATTTAAATTTTTTTTTTTTTACACTTTTGTTCATATCCCTAGGTGATTTAAACCAGCGATCGTGAGATCGCTGGTTCAATACACCACAGTACTAATGTATCGCAGTGTATTGTCATTTTTACAGACTTCTAAATCTAGAGACTAGCTATTGAAACCTTGGCGGCAGCTATTCGAGCTCATGAAGGCGTTACTGGGTTTCGCCAAAATGGGTGCGAGGAGAAGATAGCACTGTACACAGATGATGCTCTCTTGTTCCTAGCTAATGCTAAGGAATATGGAGGTAATCGCTACTTTTGGCGGATACTCTTGTCTGGTCCTTAACCCCTTCCCGACATTTGACATATCAATACGCCAAAGTCGGATAGGGAAAGTATGGAACGGGCTCACGGAGTGAACCCGCGCCATACGATCCCGGTGTCGGCTGTATGTTACAGCCGACACTTCAGAGTAACGAGCCGCATTGCTGTCAGATGCCTATCAGAATCACGATATACTGCAATACATTAGTATTGCAGTATATCGTGCAAGCGATCTAACGATCGCTGGTTGAAGTCCCCTAGGGGGACTAATAAAAAAAAGTAAAAATGAGTTAAATAAAGTTTGTTTGTTTTTATGTAAAAAAAGAATAAAAAATTAAAAGCTCAACAAATCCCCCTTTTCCCATTTTCCCCCTAGAGCATAGTAAAAAAATAAACAGAATTGGTATCGCCGCGTCCGTAAAAGTCTGAACTATTACAATATATCATTATTTAACCTGCACGGTGAACGCCGTAAAAAATAATAATTTGTAAACGCCAGAATCTCTATTTTTTGGTCACCTAATCTCCTACAAAAAATTAAATAAAAAGTGATCAAAACGTTGCATGTACCCCAAAACTGTATTATTAAAAACTGCAACTTATCCCCAAAAAATAAGCCCTCATACCGCTTAATCGATGGAGAAATAAAAAAGTTATGGCTCTCGGAATTTGGCGACACACAATAAATTTTCTTTTTTACACTTAGGTTTTTACTTGTAAAAGTAGTAAAATATAGAAAAAACTATATATATTTGGTATCGCTGTAAATGTATTGACCCACAGAATAAAGTTAACATGATGTTTTAATTGCACAGTAAATTCCATAAAAACGACGCACAAAAAACTATGGCGGAATCGCTTTTTTTCATTTTCAACCCCACAAATAATTTTTTTCCCGTTTCCTAGTACATTATATGGCAAAATAAACGGTGCTACGAAAAACTACAACTTGTCCCGCAAAAATCAAACCCTCATAGGACTATATAAACGTAAAAATATAGACGTTATGGCTTTTTGAAGGGGGAGAGGAAAAAACTAAAATGAAAATCTGAAAAGGGCTGCGGCGGGAAGGGGTTAATTGGTCCAAATCCATTTTACTGCCTCTGGATATTTTGCATGGTGAAACTTCTTATGTACAGTCGGGCCTGCAGGTGGTTTCTGACTTCAAATATTTGGTGGCGGTGGTGACACGTCACCTCTCAATTAATTTATCCCCACTAATTGGCAGGTGTAAGCACACTAGAGATACATGGGTTAACCCGTTAGTGACCGGCCCATAGTCTTTTTACGTCGGTCACTAACGGGCCTTATTCCGATGCCATAGACTTTTTACGTCGTGGCATCGGAATAAGTAAACAGAGCAGGGAGCTGTCAAATCTCCCTGCTCTCAGCTGCCAGAGGCTGGGGGCGTCCCTGCTCTGCCGGGTGAGATCGATATTAGTATCGATCTCACCCGTTTAACCCCTCAGATGCGGTGCTCAATAGCGAGCACCGCATCTGAGTGGGTTTGGAGAGAGGGAGGGAGCTCCCTCTCTCTCCCACCGACACCCGGCGATACGATCGCCGAGTGTCTGTGTCTCCCATGGCAGCCGGGGGCCTAATAAAGGCCCCCAGGTCTGCATGTAATGAATACCTGCTAGGCTATGCCGCAGGCATGACCTAGCAGATGCCTGTCCGTTTTAAACGGACAGGCACAATACACTGCAATACAGAAGTATTATAATAGCGATCGCAGAATCGCATATTAAAGTCCCCTAGTGGGACTAGTAAAAAAGTTTAAAAAAAAAGTTTAATAAAGTTAATTTAAAAAAAATGTGAAAAAAATGAAAAACCCACTTTTTCCCCTTACAAACTGCTTTACTATTAAAAAAACATAATAAAGTAAAAAAGTTACAGATATTTGGTATCACCGCGTCCGTAACGACCCCGACTATAAAGCTATTACATTAGTTAACCCGCACGGTGAACGCCGTAAAAAATTAAATAAAAAACGACAGAAAATTTGCTGTTTTCTGTGAATCCTGACGTTAAAAAAATGTGATTAAAAAGTGATCAGAAAGTCGCATCTACTACAAAATGGTACCAATAAAAACTATAAGTCTTCCCACAAAAAAAAAGCCCTCATACAACCGCATCGGCGAAAAAATAAAAACGTTACGGCTCTTCAAATATGGAGACACAAAAACAAATAATTTAGAAAAAAAGCGTTTTTACTGTGTAAAAGTAGTAAAACATACAAAAACTATACAAATTTGGTATCGTTGCAATCGTAACAACCCGCTGAATAAAGTTATTGTGTTATTTATACCACACGGTAAACGGCGTAGATTTAGGACGCAAAAAAGAGTGGCGAAATGTCAGATTTTTTTCTATTCCCCCCCAAAAAAAAGTTAATAAAAGTTAATCAATAAATAATATGTACCTCAAAATGGTGTTATTAAAAAATACAACTTGTCCCTCAAAAAACAAGACCTTATACAGCTATGTCGACGCAAAAATAAATAGTAATAGCTCTTGGAATGCGAAGATTGAAAAACGTAAAAAATAGCTTGGTCATTAAGGTCTAAAATAGGCAGTCATTAAGGGGTTAAACTATACCTGTCTATGGTTGGCTGAGAAAATTTTATGAAAATGATACGGATGCCACAGCTGTTGTATTTGCTCCAGTGTGGGTACCACTACAATTTTTCCATCAGGTCAATAGGTGTTTTTGAGATCTAATATGGTGGGGAAGCGATGCACGCCTTAAACTTGAAACTCTTTAAAGACCAAAAATGGAAGGGGGCCTGGCGATTCCTAATCCTCGGGTATATTATGTAGCAGGTCAACTTCAGCACATGTGAGGGTGGGAAGGGGAAGATCTGGACCCACAGAAAAATATATTGCATGGGCTTTTTGGACAAGATAATCTATAAAATGTTGGATTCGGGCAAGTTTAATGTGCCAGCGAATTGCTTGCCTACTGTGAATTGAATTCGTAAAGTGTGGTGGAAAGTGAGACCTGCAAGGGACTACTCAGTATACGTCCATATGGGACACTCCAGGGCTGGCTAATATGTATGATCAGGACAGTGTGGCAGCATCTACAGAGGGCACTGTGGCAGCATCTACAGAGGGCACTGTGGCAGCATCTACAGATGGCTCTGTGGCAGCATCTACAGAGTGCTCTGTGGCAGCATCTACAGGGGGCACTGTGGCACTATCTACAGAGGGCACTGTGGCACTATCTACAGAGGGCACTGTGGCAGCATCTACAGAGGGCACTGGCACTATCTACAGAGGGCACTGGCACTATCTACAGAGGGCACTGTGGCACTATCTACAGAGGGCACTGTGGCACTATCTACAGAGGGCACTGTGGCACTATCTACAGAGGGCACTGTGGCAGCTTCTACAGAGGGCACTGTGGCAGCATCTACAGAGGGCACTGTGGCAGCATCTACAGAGGGCACTGTGGCAGCATCTACAGAGGGCACTGTGGCAGCATCTACAGAGGGCACTGTGGCAGCATCTACAGGGGGCACTGTTGCAGCATCTACAGGGGGCACTGTGGCAGCTTCTACAGGGGGCACTGTGGCAGCTTCTACAGGGGGCAATGTGGCAGCATCTACAGAGGGCACTGTGGCAGTATCTACAGAGGGCTCAGTGGCAGCATCTACAGAAGGCACTGTGTCAGCATCTACAGAGGTTCTGTGGCAGCAGCTACAGAGGTTCTGTGGCACCATCTACAGAGGGCACTGTGGCAGCATCTACAGAGGGCACTGTGGCATTATCTACAGAGGGCACTGTGGCATTATCTACAGAGGGCACTGTGGCAGTATCTACAGAGGGCACTGTGGCAGTATCTACAGAGGGCTCTGGGGCAGCATCTACAGAGGGCTCTGTGGCAGCATCTACAGAGGTTCTGTGGCAGCATCTACAGAGGGCTCTGTGGCACGATCTTAAAAGGGGCTGCCCAATCTTGACATTTGTGTATCTGCCAAACGCTGCCAACTGAGCCGCCGGACTTCATTTAGCGACACACAAACTGGATTGCTGAAATGCGGCCGGTCAACTTCTCATTTTTTCTATATGTGGCCCACTTACCCGGCCGAGTTTGAGACCCCTGAACTGGAGGCTGTTCCACTTGTATTACAATTACTAGACGAGACACTAGAGTCTGCTGCTACTCTTCTACAATAAACCAGCACAGACGAGACAACGCAGTCTGCTAATTATGGTGTTTTCTATGTCTTGTTATTGTTACACATGGTCTGATCCACCTGTACCACAATAACTTGACAGACAAGACACTGCAGTCTGCTTCACCTGTATTACAATTACACGATATGATCTGTAGATACTGCCACACACCCACCCAAAGATAATGCCACGGTGCCCTCTGTAGATAATGCCACACACCCCTAGATAATGCCACACATACACCCATAGATAATGCCACAGTGCCCTCTGTAGATACTGCCACACACCCACCCAAAGATAATGCCACGGTGCCCGCTGTAGATAATGCCACACACCCCTAGATAATGCCACACATACACCCATAGATAATGCCACAGTGCCCTCTGTAGATACTGCCACACACCCACCCAAAGATAATGCCACGGTGCCCGCTGTAGATAATGCCACACACCCCTAGATAATGCCACACATACACCCATAGATAATAGCACAGTGCCCTCTGTAGATAATGCCACAGTGCCCTCTGTAGATTCTGCCACACACCCACCTATAGATAATGCCACAGTGCCCACTGTAGATAATGCCAGTGCCCTCTGTAGATGCTGCCACAGTGCCCTCTGTAGATGCTGCCACAGTGCCCTCTGTAGATGCTGCCACACACCCACCAATAGATACTGCCACAGTGCCCTCGGTAGATGCTACCACAGTGCCCTCGGTAGATGGTGCCACAGTGCCCTCGGTAGATGCTGCCACAGTGCCCTCGGTAGATGCTGCCACACACCCACCCATAGATACTGCCACTGTGCCCTCGGTAGATGCTACCACAGTGCCCTCGGTAGATGCTGCCACAGTGCCCTCTGTAGATGCTGCCACAGAGCCCTCTGTAGATGCTGCCACAGAGCCCTCTGTAGATGCTGCCACAGAGCCCACTGTAGATGCTACCACAGAGCCCTCTGTAGATGCTGCCACAGTGCCCACTGTAGATGCTGCCACACACCCACCAATAGATACTGCCACAGTGCCCTCGGTAGATGCTACCACAGTGCCCTCGGTAGATGCTGCCACAGTGCCCTCTGGAGATGCTGCCACAGTGCCCTCTGTAGATGCTGCCACAGTGCCCTCTGTAGATGCTGCCACAGTGCCCTCTGTAGATGCTGCTACAGTGCCCTCTGTAGATACTGCCACAGTGCCCTCTGTAGATACTGCCACAGTGCCCTCTGTAGATACTGCCACAGTGCCCTCTGTAGATACTGCCACAGTGCCCTCTGTAGATAATGCCACAGTGCCCTCTGTAGATAATGCCACAGTGCCCTCTGTAGATACTGCCACACACCCACCTATAGATAATGCCACAGTGCCCTCTGTAGATACTGCCACAGTGCCCTCTGTAGATACTGCCACAGTGCCCTCTGTAGATACTGCCACAGTGCCCTCTGTAGATAATGCCACAGTGCCCTCTGTAGATAATGCCACAGTGCCCTCTGTAGATACTGCCACAGTGCCCTCTGTAGATAATGCCACAGTGCCCTCTGTAGATACTGCCACACACCCACCTATAGATAATGCCACAGTGCCCTCTGTAGATGCTGCCACACACCCATGTATAGATAATGCCACAGTGCCCTCTGTAGATACTGCCACAGTGCCCTCTGTAGATACTGCCACAGTGCCCTCTGTAGATAATGCCACAGTGCCCTCTGTAGATAATGCCACAGTGCCCTCTGTAGATAATGCCACAGTGCCCTCTGTAGATACTGCCACAGTGCCCTCTGTAGATAATGCCACAGTGCCCTCTGTAGATACTGCCACACACCCACCTATAGATAATGCCACAGTGCCCTCTGTAGATGCTGCCACACACCCATCTATAGATAATGCCACAGTGCCCTCTGTAGATGCTTCCACAGTGCCCTCTGTAGATGCTTCCAGTGTCCTCTGTAGATGCTTCCAGTGTCCTCTGTAGATGCTGCCACAGTGCCCTCTGTAGATGCTGCCACAGTGCCCTCTGTAGATGCTGCCACAGTGCCCTCTGTAGATGCTGCCACAGTGCCCTCTGTAGATGCTGCCACAGTGCCCTCTGTAGATGCTCCCACAGTGCCCTCTGTAGAAGCTCCCACAGTGCCTTCTGCAGATGCTCCCACAGTGCCCTCTGCAGATGCTCCCACAGTGCCCTCTGCAGATGCTCCCACAGTGCCCTCTGCAGATGCTCCCACAGTGCCCTCTGCAGATGCTCCCACAGTGCCCTCTGCAGATGCTCCCACAGTGCCCTCTGCAGATGCTGCCACAGTGCCCTCTGTAGATGCTGCCACAGTGCCCTCTGCAGATGCTCCCACAGTGCCCTCTGCAGATGCTCCCACAGTGCCCCCTGCAGATGCTCCCACAGTGCACTCTGTAGATGCTGCCACAGTGCCCTCTGTAGATGCTGCCACAGTGCCCTCTGTAGATGCTGCCACAGTGCCCTCTGTAGATGCTGCCACAGTGCCCTCTGTAGATGCTGCCACAGTGCCCTCTGTAGATGCTGCCACAGTGCCCTCTGTAGATGCTGCCACAGTGCCCTCTGTAGATGCTGCCACAGTGCCCTCTGTAGATGCTGCCACAGTGCCCTCTGTAGATGCTGCCACCGTGCCCTCTGTAGATACTGCCACAGTGCCCTCTGTAGATACTGCCACAGTGCCCTCTGTAGATACTGCCACAGTGCCCTCTGTAGATACTGCCACAGTGCCCTCTGTAGATAATGCCACAGTGCCCTCTGTAGATAATGCCACAGTGCCCTCTGTAGATACTGCCACACACCCACCTATAGATAATGCCACAGTGCCCTCTGTAGATACTGCCACAGTGCCCTCTGTAGATACTGCCACAGTGCCCTCTGTAGATACTGCCACAGTGCCCTCTGTAGATAATGCCACAGTGCCCTCTGTAGATAATGCCACAGTACCCTCTGTAGATAATGCCACAGTGCCCTCTGTAGATACTGCCACAGTGCCCTCTGTAGATAATGTCACAGTGCCCTCTGTAGATACTGCCACACACCCACCTATAGATAATGCCACAGTGCCCTCTGTAGATGCTGCCACACACCCATCTATAGATAATGCCACAGTGCCCTCTGTAGATGCTTCCAGTGTCCTTTGTAGATGCTGCCACAGTGCCCTCTGTAGATGCTGCCACAGTGCCCTCTGTAGATGCTCCCACAGTGCCCTCTGTAGAAGCTCCCACAGTGCCCTCTGTAGATGCTCCCACAGTGCCCTCTGCAGATGCTCCCACAGTGCCCTCTGCAGATGCTCCCACAGTGCCCTCTGCAGATGCTCCCACAGTGCCCTCTGCAGATGCTGCCACAGTGCCCTCTGCAGATGCTGCCACAGTGCCCTCTGTAGATGCTCCCACAGTGCCCTCTGCAGATGCTCCCACAGTGCCCTCTGCAGATGCTCCCACAGTGCCCTCTGCAGATGCTCCCACAGTGCCCTCTGCAGATGCTGCCACAGTGCCCTCTGTAGATGCTGCCACAGTGCCCTCTGTAGATAATGCCACAGTGCCCTCTGTACACCGTGTTCCAAATTATTATGCACATTGGATTTAAGTGTCATAAACATTTAATTATTAGTTTTTCAATTAACCTCATGGATGGTATTGTGTCTTAGGGCTCTTTGGATCATTGTAATCAATCTCAGACACCTGTGATAATTAGTTTGCCAGGTGTGCCCAATCAAAGGAAAACTACTTAAGAAGGACGTTCGACATTATTAAGCAGGCCACAGGTTTCAAGTAATATGGGAAAGAATAAGGATCTCTCTGCTGCCGAAAAGCGTGAAATAGTGCAATACCTTGGACAACGTATGAAAACATTGGATATTTCAAGAAAACTTAAGCGTGATCATCGTACTGTGAAAAGATTTGTGGCTTATTCAGAGCACAGACGGGTTCGTTCAGATAAAGGCATAACGAGGAAGGTTTCTGCCAGACAAATTAATAGGATTAGGAGAGCAGCTGCTAAAATTGCAAGTGCCCTCTGTAGATAATGCCACAGTGCCCTCTGTAGATGCTGCCACACACCCACCTATAGATAATGCCACAGTGCCCTCTGTAGATAATGCCAGTGCCCTCTATAGATGCTGCCACAGTGCCCTCTGTAGATGCTGCCTGTGCCCTCTGTAGATGCTGCCACAGTGCCCTCTGTAGATGCTGCCACAGTGCCCTCTGTAGATACTGCCACACGCCCACCTATAGATAATGCCACAGTACCCTCTGTAGATACTGCCACAGTGCCCTCTGTAGATAATGCCACAGTGCCCTCTGTAGATAATGCCACAGTGCCCTCTGTAGATGCTGCCACAGTGCCCTCTGTAGATGCTGCCACAGTGCCCTCTGTACACCGTGTGCCAAATTATTATGCACATTGGATTTAAGTGTCATAAACATTTAATTATTAGTTTTTCAATTAAACTCATGGATGGTATTGAGTCTTAGGGCTCTTTGGATCATTGTAATCAATCTCAGACACCTGTGATAATTAGTTTGCCACGTGTGCCCAATCAAAGGAAAACTACTTTAGAAGGACGTTCCACATTATTAAGCAGGCCACAGGTTTCAAGCAATATGGGAAAGAAAAAGGATCTCTCTGCTGCCGAAAAGCGTGAAATAGTGCAATACCTTGGATAACGTTTGAAAACATTGGATACTTCAAGAAAACTTAAGCGTGATCATCGTACTGTGTGCTCTGAATCAGCCACAAATCTTTTCAGACGGGTTCGTTCAGATAAAGGCATAACGAGGAAGGTTTCTGCCAGACAAATTAATAGGATTAGGAGAGCAGCTGCTAAAATGCCATTGCAAAGCTGGTGCCTCTGGAGTCCCGCGAACGTCAAGGTGTAGGATCCTCCAGAGGTTTGCAAGTGTGCATAAAGCTATTATTCGGCCACCCCTAAACAATGCTCACAAGCATAAACGGTTGCAGTGGGCTCAGAAATACATGAAGACTAATTTTCAAACCATGTTGTTTTGCTGATGAGTGCCGTGCAACCCTGGATGGTCCAGATGGATGGAGTAGTGGATGGTTGGTGAATGGCCACCATGTACCAACAAGGCTGTGACGTCAGTAAGGAGGTGGCGGAGTCATGTTTTGGGCTGGAATCATGGGGAGAGAGCTGGTAGGCCCGTTTAGGGTCCCTGACGGTGTGAAAATGACCTCTGCAAAGTACGTAAAGTTTATGACTGACCACTTTCTTCCGTGGTACAAAAAGAAGAACTGTGCCTTCCGTAGCAAAATTATCTTCATGCATGACAATGCACCATCTCATGCTGCAAAGAATAGCTCTGTGTCATTGGCTGCTATGGGCATAAAAGGAGAGAAACTCATGGTGTGGCCCCCATGTTCCCCTGACCTCAACCCTATTGAGAACCTTTGGAGCATTCTAAAGCAAAATACCTATGAGTGTGGGAGGCAGTTCACATCAAAACAAAAGCTCTGGGAGGCTATTCTGACATCCTGCAAAGATATTCAAGCAGAAACTGTCCAAATACTCACAAATTCAATGGATGCAAGAATTGTGAAGGTGATATCAGAGAAGGGGGTCCTATGTTAACATGTAACTTGGACTGCTAAGTTTTTTTTGCTTGAAAGAGCTTTTGATTTCTGTAAATATGACCTCCTGATGCTGCAAATTCAACAAATTACCATTGTAGTTCTCTTTACAACCTTTAAAATGTTTTGATCTCTGTTGTGCATAATAATGTGAAGCATTTTAAGTTTTTACTTCTAAAAAAAAATCTGTTATCATTAGATTTGTTCAATAAAATTTGCATTATACTCCAACGATTGATGGCTTGAAGATTATACTGACTGTCATTTGCATCGACTATTTAGGAAAATCAGCGAAAAATAACATTTGCATAATAATTTGGAATTTGGTGTATGTGTATATTTAAAATAGGGGAAAGCTACCAGAAGACTTGTGTAAATATCTTTGCTCTTTCCCTAGGAGTATAATGTTTTGGTAAACTTTAGAATACCGCTTTATTGGACCAAGAGGTCCAATGATGATTGCGTTTGTTCAGGCCTATGGTCATACTTTAAGTTTTTCTTGTTTGTTTTTACAGATTTCTAAGTTCGGATCAGGACAGCTGCATAGAGGCGACAAGTCCACCCAACTAACCCGATCAATCAGCACTTTTTTAACCCCCTTCCTCAAGCTGCAACCTCAGGCGATCTGTGACACGTCATCATAAGGGCTCATGCACACGACTGCCGCTGTCTCCGTTCCGCAAACTATAGAACAGCTCCTGTTCTCGTCCATATTTGCAGTATGTCTCACCCATTGCAGTGTAACAGCGTGCAGAAGCCACTAGGATCTGTGCATTGTGATCGTGCGCATGATGCCTGAGCCCTTCTTCGCTGCATTAGTGTAGGTCAGTAGAGAATCATTATTAGGCTGGGTTCACACGACCAGGTTACGTCCGTAATGTACGGAGCGTAATTCGGCCGGAAGACCCGGACCGAACACAGTGCAGGGAGCCGGGCTCCTAGCATCATAGTGATGTACGATGCTTAGGAGTCCCTGCCTCGCTGCAGGACAATCATGATTACAGTACGGGACAGTAGTTCCACGCAGAGGCAGGAACTCCTAGCGTCGTACATCACTATGATGCTAGGAGCCCAGCTCCCTGCACTGTGTTCGGTCCGGGTCTTCCGGCCGAAATACGTTCCGTACATTACGGACGTAACATGGTCGTGTGAACCCAGCCTTACCAAGATTTTCATAGCGTCCCTATGGCCAGATCAAGACAAAAATAATGAGGAGAGTCCATCTCAGATATCACGGCCCCAGAGGCTTGACGATATATATTTTATATCATATATAATTGCCAAAATGCGGCCACATTACTGCTGCCTAAATGCGGCCTTATGGTTTGCGTCCGAACGGCTGCTTCCATGGTCATTTATCAGGAAATACCAGACGTTTTTCCCCAATGGAAGCGAAAATAGAGTGAAAAAACGCCAATGTCTACAAAACCTAGACCTGTGTTCGTGGTAAAGATAATTCATGCAAAAATAAAATAAACCTTCTTTATTAAAATATCAAACATAAAAATTCTTCCACCCAAAACAGAAGATCTTCCAAAACATGGCTTAAGGTTTTCTGTAGATCATTTCGTATCCATAAACCTTATGTCCATAATAAGTAGGACACATTTTGGCAGCGGCCTCGGTGCTGGTGAGAGCACGGTCAATGTCTGTCTTTCAGTGTCCACTCCGGTAATAACAATGAAGCCAGCAACGTTTTTTTCCTCCATGCCCTCATCTGATGTGCCATCTATGGGCACAACACTCAGGAGATGATGTGACATGTCTCTGCCTGGAGTGACGGGCACCAGTTTCAGCTGGTTATCCTCTTGTGACATTCCCAGTGGAAGACAAGAGTCCGGGATAGATGGGGCCCCGACTTTATAGACTTTCACCTCCGAGAACTTTACCTCGAAGGCATGAGGATAGAGCGATCCACGTGGGCCATAGAAATACTCCCGCACTCGCTGATCCCTTGATTCCCGGCGACATTCTTTCGAGCGCTCCGACGCTCCACCAGACTTTGGAAGGAGCAGCGTGTGAACAAAGTGGGGGAGGTCCCGCCGCAAGTCATTGTACAGACGTTCTTGGTCCAGGACTATGACCACATCAACTTCAAAGGCAGAGGCTGCGTGTATCAATGCCTGATAACCGGATCCCTTCACCCAACCGCAGGTGTTTATAAGACAGCCGCTGACTGATGCGCGACGATTGGCTTCACATCGCAGGTTGAAGACGTGAGCCAGGCGGGAAGTCAGCTGAGGGTACAAGAACAGTGAGATCATTATTTACAGACCAAAAAAACAACATCCAATACTCAACAGAACACCGAATATTTAGCCTATGGGTGATGTCTGCTCATGTATGGTGTACGTCACAGGTGTCCGCTAACGGATACGTCACTGGCTTTTTTAATAGGCCTTTTATGACTTGCCCAATAGTGGCATCCGTCACCATAAGACTATAATGGGATCTGTTTAATAGAGAAGTCATGAACTTTCATGACCCCAGTTCACGACTAACCCATTTAACAGATGCCATTAAAGTCTATGGTGAAGACGCCATTATTAGGTATCGGTCACAGCCTTGGTTAAACGTGAGAAGAATCAGGACCGCACTGGCACCGGAGCACAATCCACGCTAGATAACCTGGTGATGGTTGTTAGAAGAGAAGCTGAAGAGCTGTGAATTGTGCGCTGTATAATAGTGAAAAACCTTCTCCCAGGTGCCCCTTCATCTCACGGCTGCGATCGCAGTTTACTCCAATCACAGCAGCTGTTCAACCACTTAGATGCTGCGGTCAATAGCGACTGCGGCATGTAAGTGGTTTACAGAGGGAGGGGGCTCCCTCTCACCCATCAGTGGCCCGCAAATGCGATCGTGGATTGCCATGACAGCCGGGGGCCTAACAAAGGCCTGTCAGGCATGGCCTAATAGATTGCCTGTCAGTTTAAGGGTATGTTCACACGCAGAGTCAAAAATGTCTAAAAAATTCAGAGTTTTTTGTGCCACTCGCGATTTTCGTGGCGTTTTTTACGGCCGTTTTTGGAGCTTTTTTCAATAGTCCATAGGAAACGGCTCCAAAAACGTCCCAAGAAGTGTGCTGCAGTTCTTTTTCGTGGCTCTGCTTCCGATTTTTCGGTCGTTTACAGCCTGAAAAACGGCCGAAAATAGGCCTTGTGAACATACCCTTACGCTGACAGGCAGTAATGCTTTATTATACCGGGTACACCAAAGCATTATATAGAAAAGTCTTGCTATTTGTTGCGGCTTTTACCTCCCGATTGAATTCAATGGGCAAAATCCACAACAGATGAGCAGCGATTCAGAAGCATAAATTGACAAGCTGCGGATTATAAAAAAACGCACCACCGGTCAATTTATAAACTTTTTTTTTCCCGCCGCGTGTGGATGAGATTTGCTCAAATCTCATCCACTCTGCTGCTACCGTAATATGCTGCAGATTTTTTGCAATTAGATATGCTGTGTGTGAACATACCCTTATAGTTTCTCTGCCTCGGTGCGCTGTTTTTGTAAGAGAGTAGCCATGTTTTTCTAATCCTATACAACCCCTTTAAAGAGAACCCTTCACCTGCCCATGTTATAGACAGCGCTGCACAAACCTCGTCTCCATTAAAAAAAAAATTCTATCCTCCTCCGTTATTTAGATATCGGTGGCGTTATACTTGGCCCCCTATATGTAAATAACCCCCTGAACGGTCAATGGGGCGTGTAATGGAAGGGGGGGGGGCATGTTACTGATTGCTGGGACACTGTCCAGTCAGATACGGACAGTGTCACAGCGGCTGTGCTGTGTGATCTCGCTCGCGGGATCAGTCTTTCCTTCACTGTCTGACCGGTGCTGGAGAGAGGAGAGCGCGCGCGCACAGCTCCACCCGCCGCCACGGAAGAGGAGAAGAGAAGAAGTCTTCTGTTCCGTGGCGGTGGGAGTATCGTCAGCCGCGGTGTCAGAGCTGTGGGCCCATGCTCGCGGGCGCTTCACTCTTCAGCTCTCAGCAGATAAGGACAAGACTTTGTGATCTCGCGAGAGAGATCACTCAGCACGAGCCGCTGTGACAGTCTGTAGCTGATTGGACAGGGTCACAACAATAGTAACACCACCCCCCCCCCTGCCATTACACGCCCCACTGACAGTTCAGGGGGTAATTTACAGATCGGGCACCAAATATAACGGCACCAATATCTGAATAACGGAGGAGGGTAGAAATAAAATGTAAAGCGAGACAAGGTTTGTGCAGCACTGCCCATTATATGCTACACATGTAGGGGCGGGTGAAAAGGTCTTTAGAGAGGCTCTGTCACCACAATATAAGTGCCCTGTCTCCTACATAAGGAGATCGGCGCTGTAATGTAGGTGACAGTAATGCTTTTTATTTTAAAAAACGATCTATTTTTACCACTTTAGTAGCGATTTTGGTTTATGCTAATGAGTTGCTTAATGCCCAAGTGGGTGTACTTTTACTTTAGACCAAGTGGGCGTTGTACAGAGGAGTGCATGACGCTGACCAATCGGCATCATGCACTCCTCTCCATTCATTTACACAGCAGCATTGCGTTCTTACTAGAACATGATCTGCAGCCACATACACAGACATTAATCAAGTGTCCTGATAATGAATACACATGACCATCCAGCCTGGACGTCATGTGTATTCAGAATCCTGACACTTCTGAATCTTTTCTGTGAGATTTCCAGCAAGTGAAACGAAATCTCATTTACCTCCGTAATCTGGCGAGATTACGCGTGGCTTGCGGGAATCTCACAGAAAACATTCAGAAGTGTCAGGATTGTGAATACACATGACGTCCAGGCTGGAGGTCATGTGTATTCATTATCAGGACACTTGATGAACGTTAATCTCTGTGTATGTGGCTGCACATTGTGTTCTAGTAAGAATGCGATGCTGCAGTGTAAATGAATGGAGAGGAGTGCATGATGCCGATTGGTCAGCGTCATACACTCCTCTGTACAACACCCACTTGGTCTAAAGTAAAAACACGCCCACTGGGGCATTAAGCAACTCGTTAGCATAAATCTAAAATCGCTAATAAAGTGGTAAAAATAGATCGTTTTTTTTAAAATAAAAAGCATTACTGTCACCTACATTATAGCGCCGATCTCCTGATGTATGAGACAGGGCACTTATAATGTGGTGACAGAGTCTCTTTAACAACCCAGGCCCAAAAATAATCCGAAAGCTGGTGCCAGACACTAAGAACGGCAGGGAAAAAAAAAACCGGAAAAACACCCCATTTTTGCAGACGGTCTGTAGATCTACGGACGGTTGGAAACCCTGTTTGGTGAGGAAGAATCACAAAATATAAAAAATGCAGAAATCAATGGAACGCTTTTAAGGGCAGTTCCAAAATATTGATGGCAAATCCTAGATCCGGACCAGATCACCAAGTCTGCAAAACATTTACCGAAACCCCAACACTTTTTTAGATGTCCATGTAATAAGAGCCGCTGCTCCGCCCCGATAATGTCTCAGGCCTCATGCACACGACCGTAAAAACTCCCGTTATTACGGGTCGTAATCACGACCCGTAATAACGGGCTCATAGACTTCTATTGGCGACGGGTGCCTTCCCGTTTTCTCACGGGAAGGTGCCCGTGCCGTTGAAAAAGATAGAACATGTCCTATTTCAGGCCGTAATAACGGCACGGACAGTCCATAGAAGTCTATGGAGCTCTCGTAATGACGGGTGGCTACATGTGTGCACCCGTCATTACGGCAGCGTTGCTAAGCGACGTCAGTAAATAGTCACTGTCCAGGGAGCTGAAAGAGTTAACTGATCGGCAGTAACTGTTTCAGCGCCCTGGACAGTGACTACCGATCAGTATAAACCTGTAAAAAATAAAAATAAAAGACGTTCATACTTACCGACAACTTCAGGCTTCCTCCAGTCCGGTCTCCCGCCCGTTGCCTTGGTGACGCGTCTCTCTCGACATCCGGCCCGACGTCCTGGATGACGTTTCAGGCCATGTGACCGCTGCAGCCAATCACAGGTCAATCACAGGCTGCAGCGGTCACATGGACTGCCGCGTCATCCAGGGATGTCGGGCTGGATGTGAAGAGAGGGACGCGTCACCAAGACAACGGCCGGGTAAGTATGAATTTCTTTAACTTTTATTACAGAAAAGGCTGTCCCTTCTCTCTATCCTGCACTGATAGAGAGAAGGGGCTGCCGATTAGTGCAGTGCTATTTTGCCGCCAAAAACGTGCTCGTAAATACGGGTGGAATACGTGTGACACCGGACCCATATTTACGAGCACGGGTTCGTAAATACTGGTGCAAAACGGGTGGAATACGTGTGACACCGGACCCGTATTTACGCCAGTATTTACGGGTGGGAAAAAATACGGTCGTGTGCATGAGGCCTCAGACAGGGATCAGCGCACCTTGTTGTACAGCTTGATGTTAGTCCCTGGAGTGGTGGATCCAAAGTGATAGACAAGTGGAGCCTGTGCGGAGAATCCTTCCTCTACGTCTGCCGGTCTCTCCACACACAAAGCCCCAACTGTACCCGGTACTGACACCGAGCCCTGGCCCACATCCAGCTCCACAAGGGTGGGCCTCCGACCTCGCCGCACGGCGTAGTTCAATAGAAGACGGCAAACCGTAGATTTGCCCACATCCGACGGGCCGGCCACTAAGACCCGAGGCCCTCGCTCTCCTTCACGCTCTGCTTGGACGCGCATCTGCTCAAGCCCCACGTGGGTGTTGAGATACAGCAGCATGGGGGTGTCTTTCGACACGTAAGCCACATCGGGGCTTCCCCACAGCTGGACGGTGCACCCATGCCACGTGAAGACAGACCCTCTGCTCCCGGGTGGAAACGCGTATTTCTTGTTTTTCGTCAACTCCGTGCCGAACACCTCAGCTAGGCCAGAGATCAGCTCCACCTGCACAGGCTCCGAGTCCTCCACCTCCAGCCGCAGCTCCGTTTCCTTCTCCAGCTCAAACTTAGTGGAGGGGCCGCTGGAAGGCGGCCATGATCCTCCAGTTTCGGAGCTTCCACTGGTCAGCGGGTCATCTGCAGACATCTTAGTTATCTGGAAAGATGCAAGAAATGACATTTAGGGTCAGTTCACACGTAGCGTAAATACTGCAGAAAATCCGCAACATATTACAGTAGCAGCGGAGTGGGAGAGATTTGAACAATCCGCAGCATGTCAATTGTATTTGCGTAATGGCTGCTTTTTTGTGGCGGGTTTTCCTATTGAGTTTAACGTGGTGGTAAAACCCGCAACAAATAGCAGATGTTGCGATCTTTGCGGTGGAAAAGCTGCGATTCAGCCGCAAAAATCGCAACTCAGCGAAAAATATATTATTTACCCAGAATTCTGTGTTTCTTGGTCCAGGCCGGCCTCCTGGGACAACGTTTCATCCCATGTGACCGCCGCAGCGTGAAACTTCATCTCAGGAGGCCGGTCTGCAGGACGTCGGAGGGTAAGTATCGGTGTGTTTTTCTCCGCTTCTGTTTTCCACAATATGGTGCGTTTTTTGGCTGGAATTGCGTGCGGCTGCCCGGGCGGACACGCTGCATACTTTTATGCAGCGTATTCGACCTGTGTGAACACGGCCTTAACGTTACACCCATATTTCCATCCAGAGCGCCTGGAGGACCCCATATCTGCGGGACAACAGTGCTGACCTGTGGACTGGTGAGAAGCCATAACCACTAGCCATAGCAACACGAATCTGATTGGCCGCGATCACCACTACCAGTACATTGATATGACTCCTCCCACCATGATTGTGGGTCCCGCATTGTCAGCCTGAGCTCCCTCCTCCCGTCTCTCTACTGAGGCACAATGAGCGGAGCAGGATCCCGGGAAATGTCTCGGGCACTCACCCGTCAGATATGCTTAGCAGTTCCTCGTTACCCACTTCCGGTTGGACAGAGCGAGACGCAGTAGATTCCCCGTCTCCGTAAGGTCGTCGTGACGTCAGCAGAGCACGTGACATTCCCAAGTCACGTGACGGCATGAGACGCGCGGGCTGCCGTTACTCCGTGCTGCTATCGCGGCGGTTATGGAGTCTGACGTGATTTTCTTTGGGGGGAGGGGAAAAGGGGGCTAATAATGCACGGGGTCGAAGCTGTGTGCTGTTTACTAGGGGTATTGAGGGATTAGTCTCTTTTGGGGGGTGTAGGTGCCGCTTTGCGGACAAACATTGTGATGTGGGGGGTAACATGGTGTTTGGCCGCTATTAGGACTATACGGTCAAGCAGTTTTTTTTTTTTCTGCCAAAACGCGGTAGTAGCGGTAAAAAATATGTGACTTGATTGCACCGACTAACTGCACCCTCTGTCCTAGTTTACACCGAATTTTGAGGCAGATTTTGACCTGCCCGCCCTTTTTGCTGCGGTTTTTCGCCCACGGCCATTTACGTTAATGCAAGGACTGCAGGTTAAAAAAGCTCGGAAGCGACCGCCACAGTTTTTATTTTTTACCTCCCATTGATTTCAATGGGAGGTCAGAGGCGGAGCCGTGGCAGGATCGGGCACGCCGCTTTTTCTTCCCCCGAGCGGCCAAAAGCCGTTAGGGAAAAAAAAAACACCTCTGTCTCCCATTGAAATGAATTGGGGCGATTTCGGCCATTTTTTGCCGCTGACTGACGCAGTTTTCGCATCAAAATCAGATCCAAATACCGGTGTGAACAGGGCCTTACTCTACTGGACCATAGGCTCTTATGATGACCGAAGTCCAGTTTGGTTCAAACGCAGGTGGGGTATTACTGCCGCAATAAGGACGCTAATATGCACTCGTGTTATGCGCTGTGTTGAAGCAGCTCTACGTAATCCTCCCTCAGTGTGTGAATACCGTCCTATCCGAAAAAGGGTTCGCTCACGTGTTTAGGTTAGAACTGTAAAAAAAAACACGACCGCATTGAATAACGCACAAAATTTATCGAGACCGCAAAAACCGGAAACCACCAAATATTTCAAAATGGTGCACGTAGGGTGATACATGTGATGCAACTTGCAATATACGTGAGACAATTTTACCAAAAATGTTAAGAGGAAATGTCTCCCGTCTTTAATACATTTGGCTTTTTTTTATTACGCAATCCATTTTATAAACCGTTTTCAAAAAGTGCGAAATAAAACATAAATTTGCCGCGTGCCACACATTGGGGCGTTTTTCTTCATCTCCAGTAGGTTTACGACGTCATCCCATGTGTGGGGTTTGGATACCTGGTTCACTGACTTGTAAAGTGGTGCGTCCTACGCCATTATTGATATATCGCCCACACGTAAATAAAAAATAAAATTGTTTAGTGCAACAGAATCGAATAAAATTTTTTTTTTATTTAATGATAAGATTTTTAATGTGTTATAAAAAGAACATGAAATTAGGCCCCATTCACATCACGTTTATGTCTCACTTTTAGCGGGAAAGTCGGGAAAGCTCCAAGTGTAGACGCTAAACGTGTCCATAGGGTGGCAGTATCCCGATGGAGGCCAAAAGAGTCTCCTTATGGCCTAGGGATGTCACGATAACAGAATTTGGACTTGGATACCGATGCTTCGTGTAGTATTGTGATACTCAATACCAAAAACAATACTTTTGCCAACAATAATAATAATAATAAAAAAGTTCTTCCGTTTTCTGATGTGAGGCGCGAGGTGTGATGATGAATTTTGAACCTCCATGTGCCGCACATTAATAGTAATTAACCCCATCATGTTCCTCAGTCATAATGGACAACATTGGGTTGATGTGTGAGGTACATGATGGGGTTAATTACTATTAATGTGCGGCACATGGAGGTTCAAAATTCATCGTCACACCTCGCGCCTCACAATAATAAGTGAAAGAAAGCAGTTTATTTTTATTTTATAACAGTATAAACATGAATCACGCTATAAATGTGTTACTACCGTCGAGACGAACTCGAATATGTGAATATTTAATGTATTGAGAATGTTTATTGTAATGTGTGTTTTTTTATTTAACATTTTATTTCTTTTAAACTGGCATATATCTATATACTGATAGTACACAGGCATATATCTATATACTGATAGTAATGTACCGGCATATATCTATATACTGATAGTACACAGGCAGTTGTTAGGACAGACCTCAGTATGCCCTAACAGGAAATATGGTCAGACAGCCCTGGGGTCCTCCAATGGACCCTGGGCTGTCTGCCCATATATGGTATGGCCCTCAATCGCATCACTGGAATTCCCTGTGACGCATCCAAAAGGCATCCCCCCCTTCTCATTTTCCTCTTGAATGTTGCAGTCCGCATTGATCGCAGCATTCAGGGGAACAGCGGCGAAGAGGAGAGGTTTCTCTGATCTCTGTGGTTATAGAGCGGGGCACAAGCTGTGTAATACAGCCATTGCCCCGCTACTGACAATAAGCGCGCGCGCGGTCAGCATAAGGTGATGCGGCTGACGCTGCACTAATGAGCGGCGGTGCAGGCACTGAAGACAGAACATGGGGGTGTTTGCATTGCGCCTGCCATGTTCTGTCTTCAGTGCCGCAGATCATTAGGGCAGCGCTGGTCGCATCACATCATGCTGACCACGCGCGCACTTCTCAGGAGCGCGGCAATGACTATTACACACCCGCAGCCCCGCTCTCATACATTCATGTGTTACTATACTGAGCTGTGCGGCCGCACAGCTTAGTATCGAAATACATGACATAACGGTATCGAACCGTTTGAGGGTGCACGATATCGAAACAGTATCTGTCACGTGTATACGCAAAACGTATGCGTCCGGAGCTTCCCCAGGGCAGGAATCCCAAGGCAGAGCGCGTATGATGCTATGACCGGCAACTGACATCACCGTCCGTATGAAATGCCAGCCCTAATAAATTCCCCCCATAATGTCTCTAGTGTGTGTCACATTTGTTACAAATTTTTTTTTCATTTGATGTGTGGACTTTTTCCCTATTTTTTTTTCAAATTTTTTAATGTGTTCTCTAGTGTAGCTTTACTATGTTTTTACTTTTGTGGGGGCAGCCATCTTTATTAGCATCTGTGTATGTGTCTCTGCATAATACATACACAGGTGTTATATAGCACACATAGGGCATAGGAGACTAAGGACAGGAACTGACCCTATCTCCTAAACTGGGGCCGTTCTAGCTGTGAACTGCGCATGCTCTCCAAATAAAAGTTAATCAATAAATTCTATGTACCCCAAAATGGTGCTAGTAAAAATTACAACTTGTCCCGCAAAATACAAGACCTTATACACGTCGACGCAAAAATAAAAAAAGTTATAGCTCTTTGAATGAGACTATAGAAAAACGTAAAAAATAGCTTGGTCATTAAGGTCTAAAATAGGCTGGCCATTAAGGGGTTAAACTGCTGTTTGGGCGCATGGCAGGGTTCAGAAGGGAAGGAGCGCCATTTTGCTTTTAGAGCGCAGATCTTGGCGGGTTGGTGTTCCTCCACCATGTCGCTTTAGCAGAGCTCCCTGAGGCACCAGGAAGCCCCCAAAAATATACCCTGTTTTTGAAACTGCACTCAAGGAATATATAATTTGCCTGGACATATGACAGGGCTCAGGAGTTCAAGAGCACCACGCGCATTTGAGGCCTATTTTGGGTATTTTCACAGCATTGGCCCACAATTACAGGTCCAATTTTAGAAACTACACCCCTCAAGGCATTTATTAAGGGCTGTAGTGAGCACTTTGACTTCACAGGTGGTTTTTTATTTTTTTTACTAGAAATCAATGTGAAGTGATTGCAACTTTCCACTGATGCCATTTTAGTGCACAATATGTTGTGCCCAGCTTGTGCCACTGAAGACAAATACCTCATAAACTGTTAAAGAGGCTGTCACCACATTAGAAGTGCCCTATATTGTACATGATGTGATCGGCGCTGTAATGTAGATTACAGCCGTGGTTTTTAATTTAGAAAAACAATCATTTTTGACAGAGTTATGACCTATATTAGCTTTATGCTAATGAGTTTCTTAATGAACAACTGGGCGTGTTTTACTTTTTGGCCAAGTGGGCGCTGTGGAGAGAAGTGTATGATGCTGACCAATCAGTGACCAAAAAGTGGCCAATCAGCGTCATACACTCCTCTCCATTCATTTACACAGCAGATAGCGATATAGCTATATCACTATGTGCAGCCACATAAACACACATTAACATTACTGCAGTGTCCTGACAATGAATATACATTACCTCCAGCCAGGACGTGATGTCTATTCAGAATCCTGACACTTCGCTAACACAATCCCGACACTACAGCACAGCACAGCGAGATCTCGCGAGATTACGATGTAAACTGTCATTTCAAATGAGATTACGCTTCCTGTGCTTGGAACACACTCTGCACCTTTTCTGTCGCCATATTCTGGGATCCATAACTTTTATATTTTTTTTATGACTGAGCTGTGTGAGGGCTTATTTTTAGCGGGATAGCTGTAGTTTTTATTGGTACCACAAAAACAGCAATTCTGGTATTGTACTTTTTTCGTGGTGCTCGCCATGCTCTATAAATTACATATTTTTATTCTGCGGGACGATACGATTGCGACGATACCAATATGTATATCGTTTTTTTAAAGTGCAGCTAAACGTTTGACAAACTTCTGACATGTCATAGTGACATGTCAGAAGTTTTGATTGGTGGGTGGCCGAGCACTGAGACCCCCACCAATCTCTAGAACGAAGCAACTGAAGTGCTCATATGAGCGCTCAGTCACTTTGTCTGTGTTCGGCTTTTTCCGGAAATAAATATATCGGTGTACGAACTCAATAGAAAGTCTATGAGCCCGTACTCCGATACATGTCACTATGACATGTCAGAAGTTTGTCGAACGTTTAGCTACACTTAGTTTTACAGCGTTTGCACAATAAAATAATTTTTTTAAAACGTTTTTGTGTTACCATATTCTTCCAGAACTTTTTTAATTTTCAGGAAGAAAGCTGTGTGAGGGTTAGTTTTTTGCGAGACGGACTGTAGTTTTTATTGGTACTATTTTTGATCACTTTTTATTCAGTTTTTATGGGAGACGAGGTGACCAAAGAGCAGCAATTCTTTATTTTATATGGCGTTCACCATGAGAGATATACACAGTTGAGTTACATTATTATGACCACCTCCTACTTTCGACGTCGGCAGCGTCTAGCCCAAGAAGGAAGTGATGTGTCATGGGCTGCTTTGGTGGGTATAAGGTGAGCAATAGGCTGCCTGAACACATATCACTCGTTGCCATGTGTAAAAGGGGCGATTTATCAGAGTTGCAAAAAGGGATGATTATTTTCTTTCGGCCCAAGGGTGAGTATTTCTCACACAGCGCAGTTTGTGACCTGTTCGCGTGCTGCTGTGGTGAAAGTGTATCGTGAGTGGACAAATTGCACCACTGGGAAAAACCGACGTGCAAACTGCGGAGCACCACGTGCCATTGATGTGAGAAGTGAAAGTCGGCTATGAAGGTGGAGCAGCTCACCGTGAAAATCAACAAGGGGATAACCAGACGTGTGTCTAAAACAATAGTTCAGCGAACCCTACTGCGCATCAGGCTCAGAAGCAGACGGATTGTCACTGCTCCTATGCTAACGAAGGTGCATCAGATAAAAAGGCTTCAATTTGCACGCAGCATCAGAATTGCACCACCGATGATTGGTAAAGGGTTGCCTTCTCCGATGAGTCACGGTTTCTGCTTCATCGAACGGATGGACGTTGGCGTGTCAGACGAGAAACATCAGAGTGCAGACACCCGGCAACCATTGCTGGAAGAATACAAGCCGGTGGCGGCAGCGTTATAGTCTGGGGATTTTTTTTATAGCATTTTCTGGGCCACTCATCCATGTGGAAGGCTGGATTTGGGTATGAATCCATTGTTGCAGATCACGTCCCCCCATACATGGTGTTTGTCTTCCCTGGGGCAGATGGAATCTTCAAGCAAGACAATGCGACACGTCACACGGCTAGTAATGTCCGACAGTGGTTGGAAGAGCACGACCAAGACTTCCAAGTACTTCCCTGGCCCCCTAATTCGCCAGATTTGAACCCAATTGATCATCTGTGGGACCTCGATCATCTTGTTCACTCTATGGATCCTCCCCATGCACCCTCCAGCAAATGTGGGATGCTCTGCAGTCAGCACGGCTGCAGATGCCCGAGACAACCATCACCTTATTGAGTCACTTCCCGCCCGTCTACTGCTGTCCGTTCTGCACACGGCAATTACTCTGGATATTGGCTGGTGGTCATAATAACGTGACTCGACTGTGCATAATGTAAAGTTTTTTTTTAGTTTAGGTAGTTACAGAAGCAGCGATACCAAATATGTATATTTTATATTGTTTTCATTTTCTTCCTATAATAAAAGGCTTATTATGGAAAAAAAAAGGCGACTTTGCAGTGTATTATACCTTTCAGCTTTACGCTGGCAGGGCTTAATAGGCTTCCGTAGATACCCCCCTGCATTATTTTTATGAAGATCATTTCCTTTTTAAGAATTGTAGGTTTATTGAAAACTGATCTTGAAAATGCCCAAAATGACCTTGGTAAGCAATCCCAAAAAGTCTTTTATATCAGACAACTCATTGATGACAGAAAGTAAAGCTTAAGATCCATGCTTGCTTAACTTCAAAGCATAGGAACTACTCGAGGATGTGGCCTAGCACGATTGAGTCTACACCTCTTCTTTACTTTTTTCCACCACTCTGAATCACCCAAAGGACACTCCTGTACTACTATCTGCAGGTTTTCATCTACGATGTACCGGAACTTTCCTAATGATGTGCCTATGTAATGTTCTGTGCAAGTTTCTCTAGGTTTCTGAGATAATAGCCACTTTTTTCATGGATGTATACAACTACTTGGGATTAACTAACCCGAATTTCTACTCCACTTGACCAGGTGGACACTGGAGTAATGATCTGCACGAACACCGTTCCAGTCAATATAAGAGACCATGAACTATCCTACAGATGGGGTTTTGCCTATTACCAAACATACTGTATGTATTGAGGTACCCTGATGAATTTCTAACTTTCCTGCAGCAGGCTTTTGGCCTTTGGGAGATACAGCTGTCTTGATAGATCCTGGCAGACGTCAACAACTTCAGGCTTCCACACCCGGGCCAGCCGTCAAAGCAGCACCTTTGCCTTTCTTCTATGACCTACTTAAAGGAACAGTGTCATCACAAATTATTTTTTTATATGTTAAAGATGTTAGTGCTTTATTAAAAACGTTTATATTTATTTGTGTGTTTGTGTTTTACTTTTTCTTATTTTTACACTTTTTCATCCCTATGGGGGCTGCCATTTTTTGTTCCATTTCTGTATGTGTCGATTAACGACACATACAGACATGGAATACGGCAGCCACAGTCCCATAGGGACTGCGAACGGCTCCCGTCCCATTCACTTGTGTGTACGGCGTCTGTGTGGGAACTGCGCATGCGCCGCTCCCACACAGTCCAATTTGAAATTGGCGCCGTCCGGCGCCATTTTCCTGTGGACCGGAAGTCGCGGCCGGACAGTAATATTACTACTTCCGGTCGCGGCTTCCGGACTTGTGCACTTGGACCAGCGGCAGCAGACGGAGCGGACGGGCCAGAGGGAGCCGCGGCGGCAGGAGCAGGTAAGAGATTTCAATGTATGTTCCGTGTTTGTGTGTGTTTACTACTGTATGTAAACCTACTACACTGTGTGTTAGCTCAAAAAATGGCGACACACAGTGTAGGAGGTTACACCGTTCAAACCCCTCGTTTATCCCGGCACTAGCCAGGATAAAGGAGGGGGGGATGCTGAGAGCTCACTAGAGCGAGGGCTTTTCACCCAATGTTGCAATGCTGCAATTTTGGGAATAGCTCCATCTAGTGACCAGAAATGGGAAATACTATAAAATTAGAATTAATTTATAATATTTCCTGACTCGTGAAAAAAATAAATGTTTAATTTAAAAAAAAAAACACTAAATGTTTAATTTTAAAAAAAAACAACATGTTTTTCTGGCAACACATTGCCTTTAAGATTGGTCTGTTTCTTTTTAGGAAAAGTCAATAATTTGGTCTACACTAGTCTAAAAAGTGTTTTTTTTGTATGTGGAGATAATAGCAATTTAATGTTATTGCCATATTATTTGCAGTCATCTCAATATTAATGGTCCAAAAACCTAAATTGTACAAATTCTTCAAAGTTGGTCCTGAATCTCCAAGAGGAATTGAACTTAACTATGCATCATCTCCTGGAAGCTTGACTTGTGCTACCCCAGAACATAGGAAGCTTTCTTGTAGGTCTTGAGAGTCCACAATTAATACTTGCTTGCTCCACACATCATAACATAAATATTGAACTGCTAGAAAATGTTATGCAATGCCCCTGCCAACCATTACCTATGGGCATAAGTGGCCACAAGTGGCAATTCCAACATTATTGTGAACGGAACCCCTACCTTAGCACATGTCTGAATGACTTTAGTATTACTGCCCCAGTGGGCCCCGGAGGATGAAGTGTGCTGAGGCCACAGCAAACTTCTATCCCTAATTCCAATTATATATATATATTAGAGAATTGGTACTTATGCAATTCCCAAAGATATTTGTGACAATAATGACATAACACAGATATTATTAATTTAGCTTTTATTTAAAAAAAAAACATTTTTTTTTTTTGACATATCCTTTCTAAATGCCTTATTTACCTCATTTGCGGGGGTAATTGATTTGTAGTCAACCACATCAACTGCTCTCTATCCGCTAAAGCCGAGGACTGAATCCATGGGGCAAGTGCACTAAGTCCCTCCATGACAAATAATGGCAATGCTGGGAAAAAAAAACATGCATAGGGAGAACAGCTCCGCACCATTGATCACTGGGATGAATACCCAGTTGGAAGAACCTCCAAACCCTGAAATAAACAAAAAAGGTAGGGGACCACAGTGTTTAATATGTGGCTAGCTGTTCCAAAAGTAGATACCTCTAATCAAGTCATTGT
Source organism: Rhinoderma darwinii (assembly GCF_050947455.1). NCBI lineage: Eukaryota > Metazoa > Chordata > Amphibia > Anura > Rhinodermatidae > Rhinoderma > Rhinoderma darwinii. The sequence goes on along the minus strand of NC_134697.1, from coordinate 88,129,498 downwards.
CTGCACCCTCTCTCCTTGGACCTTCGCTTATTTGCTTTTATGGGGTGGAAGGGGGACTAAGACTAGGTAGACATGGCAGCATGTGTCATACTCCGAGACTCAATGTCAGGATACATCGCAGCCCACAGTCTAAACATGTTGATGCACTAGTCTATAAATAGGTGCATTAATATAACGGCTGGGGGTGACTGCTGTTGACTGGAAGGACCATAGAAACAGACATCATGATATGGTGGATTCTTGTGTTCAAAAGCCAGCCTTGCATGCTATGTTGTCTACCTTGTGTGGATCCTTTGATGTCTAACAAGATGTGAATTACTGGTAAAACCTTTTCCGCATTCGAGGCAAGAAAATGGTTTCTCTCCTGTGTGACTTTTCTGGTGCCGTAAAAGTTTGGAATTATTGAGAAAACATTTGTCACAACTTGGGCAAGAAAATGGTTTTTCTCCCGTGTGGAAGCGGTGATGTCTATTAAGTTCTGAGGAGCTACGGAAACATTTGCCACATTCGGAACATGGGTATGGCCTCTCACCAGTGTGAATTCTCTGATGTTTGATGAAGTCAGAATTCCTGATAAAACATTTCCCACAATCCATGCAGGAATACGGTTTCTCCTTGGTATGGATCCTCTGGTGACTGTTACGTTCAGAGCTACTTAAAAAGCCTTTTCCACACACGGGACAGGAATATGGTTTCTCTCCTGTGTGGATCCTCTGATGTCTGTTACGTTCAGAATAGCTGGTAAAACGCTTCCCACATTCTGAGCAGGAGTATGGTTTCTCCCCTGTGTGTATCCGGTGGTGTACGGAAAGATATGATTTACTGCTGAAGCATTTACCACACTGTAAACAACAATACTGCTTCTGCCCAGTGTGGATTTTCTGATGTGCGAGCAAGTTTGAGTTGGTGCTAAAACTTTTACTACATTTTGGGCAAGAAAACAATTTTTCCCCTGTGTGCGTTTGCTTATGCGCTATAAGATTCGAGCTATTGCTAAAATATTTGTCACATTCCGGACAACAGTGTGGCGTTTCACATGTGTGAATTTGCAGATGTTTCTTAAGAAGTGAAATTGTAGTAAAACACTCTCCGCACGTAGAACATAGCAAATCTATCTCAGCTGGTGGTTGGTTTGCATCTTCACTTCCATACTCATCGGTAAAAGTAGAAAGAGTTGTATATTGTGTATCATCTGTGGGCGTATACATGTCAATGTTTGATAAATTGACTTCTTCGTAGGAGGTTGATTCATCTGTAATATGAGAAAACGTGTATTGCGTATGACCTGTGGGAATATAAAGGTCTGAGTCTGTGATATCTCCTTCTTCACATGAGATGGGTTCCTCCTTAATATGAAGAGACATGTACTGTAGATTATCTGTGGGTGTATAGATCTCGGTGAGGTTTGTGTCTTCATCGGAGACGGATTCCTCCTTAAGATATGGTAGATATTGTTGGGTATGATCTGAGGAGATATACATGTCATTGTCCATGAGATTGCCTCTGGCAAATGAGATTGATTTCTCCTCCATATGAATGCGAGGATTGTGTATATGATTTGTGCCCATATGGATTCCATTATAGACTAACTCATCTGCCTCGGTTGAGACCAATTCCTCTTTGATATGTATAGATATATATTGTGTGTGGTCAGAAGAATTTGCTCCATCATGTGTGAAGGATTCTTTTTTAAAACAGTAAAGATCTTGTTGTGAATGATCTGTTGATGTAAAAGACTCAGGTGAGAACGATTCCTCCTTAACATAAGGAGATGAACACTGCTGTGTATTCATTGTGAGTGTATTACAGTTAGAGGAGTAGGGTTCCTCCTTAATTTGTGTAGACAGATCTGGTTGTGTAGGATCTATGGACGTATAAATGTTGATGGGATTTTTTCCAACATATGAGCATAGTTCTCCCTTTATACGAGATGGACACTGCTGTATATGATCTGTTGGAGTAAAAAAATCAGTGTCTTCGACATTTCCTCCATCAGATGGTTCCTCCTTAATAGAAGTATATGGACATAGTATATCATCTACAGTTGTGTTAATATTGATGCTGGTGAAATGTTCATTATTGCTTAATACAGATATCTCAGTAACGTTCTCCATACAGCTAATCATGTTGGGTTGACTTGATGATAAATATTTTGCAGTCTGGCTATTTCTACTGTTATTTACACAGTCTGGTGAACAAATAGGAAAGTTGGATCCTTTAGTTATTTCGGTATTTCCAGTGAAATCTGATGGGGAGAAAAATACATTGTGGTTAGAAGAGTTAAACCAGATTACCCACTTCCAAGTGGCATTTCTACGCCCCACAACTGCAGCGGTATCTCCATGTACCAAGTAGACAAAAAAAAAAAAAAAAGACTGGTAAGGCTTCAAGCCAAATGTTGGCATGTACCCTAGCGTTTAGAATAATAAAGCAGTGAAAGGAGGAGGTCCTTACAAGAAGGAAGGAACAGACCATCAGTTAAAGTTAATTATTAAAGCGTCTCTGTCACCACATTATAAGTGCCCTATATTGTACATGCTGTGATCGGCGCTGTAATGTAGATTACAGCAGTGTTTTTTATTTAGAAAAATTATCATTTTTGACAGAGTTATTAGCATAAAGCTAAAATAGGTCATGCGTTTCTCAAAGGACAACTGGGCGTGTTTTACTATATGACCAAGTGGGCGTTGTACAGAGGAGTGTATGACGCTGACCAATCAGCGGCATACACTTCTCCCCATTCATTTATACAGCACATAGCGATATAGCTATATCACTATGTGCAGCCACATACACACACTATAACATTACTGCAGTGTCCTGACAATGAATATACATTACCTCCAGGCAGGACGTCATGTGTATTCAGAATCCTGTCACTTCTCTCCACTTCTCCATGATTTACAGCACAGCAGGCGTAGGCTCATGAGATTACGCTGTAAACTGTCATTCACAGTGAGATCTCGCTGTGCTGTAAAGCACAAAGACGCTACAGAAGTGGTCAGGATTCTGAATACACATCACGTCCTGGCTGGAGGTAATGTATATTCAGAATTCTGTCACTTCTGTAGCGTCTCTGTGAGATTTACAGCAAGGCAAGCGTAATCTCGTTTGAAATGACAGGTTACATCGTAATCTCGCGAGATTACGCTTGCCTTGCTGTAAATCTCACAGAGACGCTACAGAAGTGTCAGGATTCTGAATACACATCACGTCCTGGCTGGAGGTAATGTATGTTCATTGTCAGGACACTGCAGTAATGTTATAGTGTGTTTATGTGGCTGCACATAGCGATATCGCTATGTGCTGTGTAAATGAATGGAGAGAAGTGTATGACGCTGATGGGTCACTGATTGGTCAGCGTCATACACTCCTCTGTACAACGCCCACTTGGCCATATAGTAAAACACGCCCAGTTGTTCATTGAGAAACTCATTAGCATAAAGCTAATATAGGTCATAACTCCGTCATAAATTATCGTTTTTCTAAATAAAAACCACGGCTGTAATCTACATTACAGCGCCGATCACATCATGTACAATATAGGCCACTTATAATGTGGTGACAGAGACGCTTTAAAGGCAACCTTGGAGAAAAAAATAATAATATTTTTATCACAAAGTGGCCTGCAGGGATACAATCAGATGTCTCCCTGTCAGAGTTATTCTACTTTTTTTTATATTTACATGGTGTCTCATATATGAGCTAAAATCCTCAACATGTAAATATGTTTAACTTTTTGCTATGGATGAAGTTCATTATTATTGAAGGTCCTGCCACATGACCTTACACATCACCATATAACCAGTATACTGCCACATGACCTTACACATCACCATATAATCAGTATACTGCCACATAACCTTACACATCACCATATAACCAGTATATTGCCACATGACCTTACACATCACCATATAACCAGTATACTGCCACATAACCTTACACATCACCATATAACCAGTATACCGCCACATAACCTTACACATCACCATATAACCAGTATACTGCCACATGACCTTACACATCACCATATAATCAGTATACTGCCACATAACCTTACACATCACCATATAACCAGTATATTGCCACATAACCTTACACATGACCTTATAATCAGTATACTGCCACATGACCTTACACATCACCATATAACCAGTATACTGCCACATGACCTTACACATCACCATATAATCAGTATACTGCCACATAACCTTACACATCACCATATAATCAGTATATTGCCACATAACCTTACACATGACCTTATAATCAGTATACCGCCACATAACCTCACACATCACCATATAACCAGTATACCGCCACATAACCTCACACATCACCATATAACCAGTATACCGCCACATAACCTCACACATCACCATATAACCAGTATACCGCCACATATATGGTGATGTGTAAGGTTATGTGGCAGTATACTGGTTATATGGTGATGTGTGAGGTTATGTGGCGGTATAATGGTTATATGGTGATGTGTGAGGTTATGTGGCGGTATACTGGTTATATGGTGATGTGTAAGGTTATGTGGCTGTATACTGGTTATATGGTGATGTGTAAGGTTATGTGGCGGTATACTGGTTATATGGTGATGTGTAAGGTTATGTGGCGGTATACTGGTTATATGGTGATGTGTAAGGTTATGTGGCGGTATACTGGTTATATGGTGATGTGTAAGGTTATGTGGCGGTATACTGGTTATATGGTTATGTGTGAGGTTATGTGGCGGTATACTGGTTATATGGTGATGTGTAAGGTCATGTGGCGGTATACTGGTTATATGGTGATGTGTAAGGTCATGTGGCGGTATACTGGTTATATGGTGATGTGTAAGGTCATGTGGCGGTATACTGGTTATATGGTGATGTGTAAGGTTATGTGGCGGTATACTGGTTATATGGTGATGTGTAAGGTTATGTGGCGGTATACTGGTTATAAGGTGATGTGTAAGGTTATGTGGCGGTATACTGGTTATATGGTGATGTGTAAGGTTATGTGGCTGTATACTGGTTATATAGTGATGTGTAAGGTTATGTGGCAGTATACTGGGTTATATGGTGATGTGTAAGGTCATGTGGCAGTATACTGGTTATATGGTGATGTGTAAGGTCATGTGGCTGTATACTGGTTATATGGTGATGTGTAAGGTCATGTGGCGGTATACTGGTTATATGGTGATGTGTAAGGTCATGTGGCGGTATACTGGTTATATGGTGATGTGTAAGGTTATGTGGCGGTATACTGGTTATATGGTGATGTGTAAGGTCATGTGGCGGTATACTGGTTATATGGTGATGTGTAAGGTCATGTGGCGGTATACTGGTTATATGGTGATGTGTAAGGTTATGTGGCGGTATACTGGTTATATGGTGATGTGTAAGGTTATGTGGCTGTATACTGGTTATATGGTGATGTGTAAGGTTATGTGGCGGTATACTGGTTATATGGTGATGTGTAAGGTTATGTGGCGGTATACTGGTTATATGGTGATGTGTAAGGTTATGTGGCGGTATACTGGTTATATGGTGATGTGTAAGGTTATGTGGCGGTATACTGGTTATATGGTGATGTGTAAGGTTATGTGGCGGTATACTGGTTATATGGTGAAGTGTAAGGTTATGTGGCGGTATACTGGTTATATGGTGATGTGTAAGGTTATGTGGCGGTATACTGGTTATATGGTGATGTGTAAGGTCATGTAGCGGTATACTGGTTATATGGTGATGTGTAAGGTTATGTGGCGGTATACTGTTATATGGTGATGTGTAAGGTTATGTGGCGGTATACTGGTTATATGGTGATGCGTAAGGTTATGTGGCGGTATACTGGTTATATGGTGATGCGTAAGGTTATGTGGCGGTATACTGGTTATATGGTGATGCGTAAGGTTATGTGGCGGTATACTGGTTATATGGTGATGCGTAAGGTTATGTGGCGGTATACTGGTTATATGGTGATGCGTAAGGTTATGTGGCGGTATACTGGTTATATGGTGATGCGTAAGGTTATGTGGCGGTATACTGGTTATATGGTGATGCGTAAGGTTATGTGGCGGTATACTGGTTATATGGTGATGCGTAAGGTTATGTGGCGGTATACTGGTTATATGGTGATGCGTAAGGTTATGTGGCGGTATACTGGTTATATGGTGATGCGTAAGGTTATGTGGCGGTATACTGGTTATATGGTGATGCGTAAGGTTATGTGGCGGTATACTGGTTATATGGTGATCCGTAAGGTTATGTGGCGGTATACTGGTTATATGGTGATGCGTAAGGTTATGTGGCGGTATACTGGTTATATGGTGATGCGTAAGGTTATGTGGCGGTATACTGGTTATATGGTGATGCGTAAGGTTATGTGGCGGTATACTGGTTATATGGTGATGCGTAAGGTTATGTGGCGGTATACTGGTTATATGGTGATGCGTAAGGTTATGTGGCGGTATACTGGTTATATGGTGATGCGTAAGGTTATGTGGCGGTATACTGGTTATATGGTGATGCGTAAGGTTATGTGGCGGTATACTGGTTATATGGTGATGCGTAAGGTTATGTGGCGGTATACTGGTTATATGGTGATGCGTAAGGTTATGTGGCGGTATACTGGTTATATGGTGATGCGTAAGGTTATGTGGCGGTATACTGGTTATATGGTGATGCGTAAGGTTATGTGGCGGTATACTGGTTATATGGTGATGCGTAAGGTTATGTGGCGGTATACTGGTTATATGGTGATGTGTAAGGTTATGTGGCGGTATACTGGTTATATGGTGATGTGTAAGGTTATGTGGCGGTATACTGGTTATATGGTGATGTGTAAGGTTATGTGGCGGTATACTGGTTATATGGTGATGTGTAAGGTTATGTGGCGGTATACTGGTTATATGGTGATGTGTAAGGTTATGTGGCTGTATACTGGTTATATGGTGATGTGTAAGGTTATGTGGCGGTATACTGGTTATATAGTGATGTGTAAGGTTATGTGGCAGTATACTGGTTATATGGTGATGTGTAAGGTTATGTGGCGGTATACTGGTTATATGGTGATGTGTAAGGTTATGTGGCGGTATACTGGTTATATGGTGATGTGTAAGGTTATGTGGCGGTATACTGGTTATATGGTGATTTGTAAGGTTATGTGGCGGTATACTGGTTATATAGTGATGTGTAAGGTTATGTGGCAGTATACTGGTTATATGGTGATGTGTAAGGTTATGTGGCAGTATACTGGTTATATGGTGATGTGTAAGGTTATGTGGCAGTATACTGGTTATATGGTGATGTGTAAGGTTATGTGGCAGTATACTGGTTATATGGTGATGTGTAAGGTTATGTGGCGGTATACTGGTTATATGGTGATGTGTAAGGTTATGTGGCGGTATACTGGTTATATGGTGATGTGTAAGGTTATGTGGCGGTATACTGGTTATATGGTGATGTGTAAGGTTATGTGGCGGTATACTGGTTATATGGTGATGTGTAAGGTTATGTGGCGGTATACTGGTTATATGGTGATGTGTAAGGTTATGTGGCGGTATACTGGTTATATGGTGATGTGTAAGGTTATGTGGCAGTATACTGGTTATATGGTGATGTGTAAGGTTATGTGGCAGTATACTGGTTATATAGTGATGTGTAAGGTTATGTGGCGGTATACTGGTTATATAGTGATGTGTAAGGTTATGTGGCAGTATACTGGTTATATGGTGATGTGTAAGGTTATGTGGCAGTATACTGGTTATATAGTGATGTGTAAGGTTATGTGGCAGTATACTGGTTATATGGTGATGTATACTGGTGATAAATTGGTTATATGGAGCTATACACCATAATACACAATATCTTTACATTGAATAATTTTCCTGTGTTTTAGATGTTCACTGCAATGTATTCCTAATTTCAAACCCATGTAATATTGCTGTTAACTTCTCCCCTCCTACCAGGATAACAAGCCCCCGATGTGCAGCAGCTTTTGCTATTACTCCCAAACATACCTGCATCAATGTATCCTCTGTCTGTTCTCTGTTCATTCTGGCTAAACCGGGAGTTGCCAATAAAGCTTTTCCTGGTCGTGCGTTCCATCAGCTCTCCATTCAGGGTAGGTGATATTTCTTAGTTGGCTAAAGGACCTATGATGACGTCATACCCATGTGACCAGACTTGTGTGGGAGGAGCAATTCAGGAGTTTGCTAGAACGTGTGTTGTTTTCCCGGTTGTTTTGTAGCAGCTGCCGACATCTACATTGCAGGGACTCTGGGAGCCCTGTCCTCCTGGGGATGCAATGCTCTACAGAAATTGGGGACTCTGCGAGCCCTGTCCTCCTGGGGATGCAATGCTCTACAGAAATTGGGGACTCTGGGAGCCCTGTCCTCCTGGGGATGCAATGCTCTACAGAAATTGGGGACTCTGGGTGCCCTGTCCTCCTGGGGATGCAATGCTGTACAGAAATTGGGGACTCTGGGAGCCCTGTCCTCCTGGGTATGCAATGCTCTACAGAAATTGGGGACTCTGGGTGCCCTGTCCTCCTTGGGATTCAATTCTGTGCAGGGACTGGGGACTCTGGGTGCGCGAGGATCATTGCTCTGCCTGGACTAGTTTATTGGTGCCCTCTCTTCCTAGGGATGCGATGCTCTGCAGTTAACGGGACCCTAAATGCACTATACTCTTGGGCATGTAATGCTCTGCATGGACTAGGACTGTTGGTGCACAAGGATGCAATGTTCTGGGCAGCGAGGGTAAAACGATACAGTGTCCAGGACAAGTGAGGGTTCTGCAATGCTGGTGTAGTGCTCTGCAGGGTAATGCTCTGCAGTGATTGTCGTAGGGCTATGCAGGATTCTGGACTATATAAACCTACAAAATGTGGGGTACAATTAACACACAGTAGTTTGAATGAGAAAAACAAACAATCTTTATTGAACATACATGAACAATGTAAAAAATGAGTCATGCGGAGCATGAACAGGACGTCCCATGGGTATTAAAAAATACAATCCATCACTCACAATGAAGAGTGTCAGGTGATCAGCATGTAAGCAAAGAGTGTAACCGCCATATATATCGATATGGCTCTGATCACTGATAATGTATGGTAACAGAGGATGAATATGCATAAACAAGATCAAGAGACATGCATGAAGATAACATACCCATGGGGCTCACAGAGAGACGTCACACCCGACGCGCGTTTCGGCTAAATGCCTTCATCCGGGGGTGGCGTCTCTCCAGTGGGACCCTCCATTTACATACGCTGCAGCCAATCAGGTATAGTGGGGGCGTTCTTAATCCAGGCAATTGTGATAGCTTGTATTGGGGTCATGCGCCAGGTCTAAAGATGGCCGACGGCATGCGTCATCAAGGCGGGCGGGGAGTAAGCGACGACTGACGTCGCGAAAACCCCGTCCATTGAGATGCAGACACACAGACCACGAGATAGCCCGGCCACTCCCCCTGGCGTAAGCGCACGGTTATCCATGCCTGGATATGAAAGTACATGTAAATGTAACTTAGCCTGATTGACCGCTGTCGCCAAGACAACATGGTATTAACTTGTACACAAGGAAGCAAATTGACAATATAGCGATGACGTTATATTCTCTAATGATATGATCGATCATAGTTACATATCACACATACATGATTAAAAAGTACCGAATACAAATAGATAAAAATGTGTATATTGCATGAGGTGGTGATGTAAAGTAACGTGAAAAGATGAAATGATAGATTAAAACAAATCTACGGGGTAGTGAAAAAGTGAACAACGAAAATGTGTGTATATGTGTGTGCGTATTAATATCAAAATTCATATGAATCAAATCATATAAAGAAAAAATTAAGTGACATGCAAAATAAATATATAATGCATATTTAGACATAAATAAATATGCAAGTGAAAACCAACGTAATAATTAAAAATGGGGAGAAATGTGCATACATAGTGCACCATGTGTACCGGTGTTACATTACAGCATATAGTGCACCATGTGTACCGGTGTTACATTACAGCACATAGTGCACCATGTGTACCGGTGTTACATTACAGCATACATAGTGCACCATGTGTACCGGTGTTACATTACAGCATACATAGTGCACCATGTGTACCGGTGTTACATTACAGCATATAGTGCACCATGTGTACCGGTGTTACATTACAGCATATAGTGCACCATGTGTACCGGTGTTACATTACAGCACATAGTGCACCATGTGTACCGGTGTTACATTACAGCATATAGTGTACCGGTGTTACATTACAGCATACATAGTGCACCATGTGTACCGGTGTTACATTACAGCATATAGTGCACCATGTGTACCGGTGTTACATTACAGCATATAGTGCACCATGTGTACCGGTGTTACATTACAGCATATAGTGCACCATGTGTACCGGTGTTACATTACAGCATATAGTGCACCATGTGTACCGGTGTTACATTACAGCATATAGTGCACCATGTGTACCGGTGTTACATTACAGCACATAGTGCACCATGTGTACCGGTGTTACATTACAGCATATAGTGCACCATGTGTACCGGTGTTACATTACAGCATATAGTGCACCATGTGTACCGCTGTTACATTACAGCATATAGTGCACCATGTGTACCGGTGTTACATTACAGCATATAGTGCACCATGTGTACCGGTGTTACATTACAGCACATAGTGCACCATGTGTACCGGTGTTACATTACAGCATATAGTGCACCATGTGTACCGGTGTTACATTACAGCATATAGTGCACCATGTGTACCGGTGTTACATTACAGCATATAGTGCACCATGTGTACCGGTGTTACATTACAGCATATAGTGCACCATGTGTACCGGTGTTACATTACAGCACATAGTGCACCATGTGTACCGGTGTTACATTACAGCATATAGTGCACCATGTGTACCGGTGTTACATTACAGCATATAGTGCACCATGTGTACCGGTGTTACATTACAGCACATAGTGCACCATGTGTACCGGTGTTACATTACAGCATATAGTGCACCATGTGTACCGGTGTTACATTACAGCATATAGTGCACCATGTGTACCGGTGTTACATTACAGCATATAGTGCACCATGTGTACCGGTGTTACATTACAGCATACATAGTGCACCATGTGTACCGGTGTTACATTACAGCATATAGTGCACCATGTGTACCGGTGTTACATTACAGCATATAGTGCACCATGTGTAACGGTGTTACATTACAGCATATAGTGCACCATGTGTACCGGTGTTACATTACAGCATATAGTGCACCATGTGTACCGGTGTTACATTACAGCATACATAGTGCACCATGTGTACCGGTGTTACATTACAGCATATAGTGCACCATGTGTACCGGTGTTACATTACAGCGTATAGTGCACCATGTGTACCGCTGTTACATTACAGCGTATAGTGCACCATGTGTACCGGTGTTACATTACAGCATATAGTGCACCATGTGTACCGGTGTTACATTACAGCGTATAGTGCACCATGTGTACCGCTGTTACATTACAGCGTATAGTGCACCATGTGTACCGGTGTTACATTACAGCATATAGTGCACCATGTGTACCGGTGTTACATTACAGCATACATAGTGCACCATGTGTACCGGTGTTACATTACAGCATATAGTGCACCATGTGTACCGGTGTTACATTACAGCATACATAGTGCACCATGTGTACCGGTGTTACATTACAGCATATAGTGCACCATGTGTACCGGTGTTACATTACAGCATATAGTGCACCATGTGTACCGGCGTTACATTACAGCATATAGTGCACCATGTGTACCGGTGTTACATTACAGCAAATAGTGCACCATGTGTACCGGTGTTACATTACAGCGTATAGTGCACCATGTGTACCGCTGTTACATTACAGCATATAGTGCACCATGTGTACCGGTGTTACATTACAGCATATAGTGCACCATGTGTACCGGTGTTACATTACAGCATACATAGTGCACCATGTGTACCGGTGTTACATTACAGCACATAGTGCACCATGTCTACCGGTGTTACATTACAGCATATAGTGCACCATGTGTACCGGTGTTACATTACAGCATACATAGTGCACCATGTGTACCGGTGTTACATTACAGCATATAGTGCACCATGTGTACCGGTGTTACATTACAGCATATAGTGCACCATGTGTACCGGTGTTACATTACAGCATATAGTGCACCATGTGTACCGGTGTTACATTACAGCATATAGTGCACCATGTGTACCGGTGTTACATTACAGCACATAGTGCACCATGTGTACCGGTGTTACATTACAGCATATAGTGCACCATGTGTACCGGTGTTACATTACAGCATATAGTGCACCATGTGTACCGCTGTTACATTACAGCATATAGTGCACCATGTGTACCGGTGTTACATTACAGCATATAGTGCACCATGTGTACCGGTGTTACATTACAGCACATAGTGCACCATGTGTACCGGTGTTACATTACAGCATATAGTGCACCATGTGTACCGGTGTTACATTACAGCATATAGTGCACCATGTGTACCGGTGTTACATTACAGCATATAGTGCACCATGTGTACCGGTGTTACATTACAGCATATAGTGCACCATGTGTACCGGTGTTACATTACAGCACATAGTGCACCATGTGTACCGGTGTTACATTACAGCATATAGTGCACCATGTGTACCGGTGTTACATTACAGCATATAGTGCACCATGTGTACCGGTGTTACATTACAGCACATAGTGCACCATGTGTACCGGTGTTACATTACAGCATATAGTGCACCATGTGTACCGGTGTTACATTACAGCATATAGTGCACCATGTGTACCGGTGTTACATTACAGCATATAGTGCACCATGTGTACCGGTGTTACATTACAGCATACATAGTGCACCATGTGTACCGGTGTTACATTACAGCATATAGTGCACCATGTGTACCGGTGTTACATTACAGCATATAGTGCACCATGTGTAACGGTGTTACATTACAGCATATAGTGCACCATGTGTACCGGTGTTACATTACAGCATATAGTGCACCATGTGTACCGGTGTTACATTACAGCATACATAGTGCACCATGTGTACCGGTGTTACATTACAGCATATAGTGCACCATGTGTACCGGTGTTACATTACAGCGTATAGTGCACCATGTGTACCGCTGTTACATTACAGCGTATAGTGCACCATGTGTACCGGTGTTACATTACAGCATATAGTGCACCATGTGTACCGGTGTTACATTACAGCGTATAGTGCACCATGTGTACCGCTGTTACATTACAGCGTATAGTGCACCATGTGTACCGGTGTTACATTACAGCATATAGTGCACCATGTGTACCGGTGTTACATTACAGCATACATAGTGCACCATGTGTACCGGTGTTACATTACAGCATATAGTGCACCATGTGTACCGGTGTTACATTACAGCATACATAGTGCACCATGTGTACCGGTGTTACATTACAGCATATAGTGCACCATGTGTACCGGTGTTACATTACAGCATATAGTGCACCATGTGTACCGGCGTTACATTACAGCATATAGTGCACCATGTGTACCGGTGTTACATTACAGCATATAGTGCACCATGTGTACCGGTGTTACATTACAGCGTATAGTGCACCATGTGTACCGCTGTTACATTACAGCATATAGTGCACCATGTGTACCGGTGTTACATTACAGCATATAGTGCACCATGTGTACCGGTGTTACATTACAGCATATAGTGCACCATGTGTACCGGTGTTACATTACAGCATATAGTGCACCATGTGTACCGGTGTTACATTACAGCATATAGTGCACCATGTGTACCGGTGTTACATTACAGCATATAGTGCACCATGTGTACCGGTGTTACATTACTGCATATAGTGCACCATGTGTACCGCTGTTACATTACAGCATATAGTGCACCATGTGTACCGGTGTTACATTACAGCGTATAGTGCACCATGTGTACCGGTGTTACATTACAGCATATAGTGCACCATGTGTACCGGTGTTACATTACAGCATATAGTGCACCATGTGTACCGGTGTTACATTACAGCATATAGTGCACCATGTGTACCGGTGTTACATTACAGCATATAGTGCACCATGTGTACCGGTGTTACATTACAGCATATAGTGCACCATGTGTACCGGTGTTACATTACAGCATATAGTGCACCATGTGTACCGGTGTTACATTACAGCACATAGTGCACCATGTGTACCGGTGTTACATTACAGCATATAGTGCACCATGTGTACCGGTGTTACATTACAGCATATAGTGCACCATGTGTACCGGTGTTACATTACAGCATATAGTGCACCATGTGTACCGGTGTTACATTACAGCATATAGTGCACCATGTGTACCGGTGTTACATTACAGCACATAGTGCACCATGTGTACCGGTGTTACATTACAGCATATAGTGCACCATGTGTACCGGTGTTACATTACAGCACATAGTGCACCATGTGTACCGGTGTTACATTACAGCATATAGTGCACCATGTGTACCGGTGTTACATTACAGCATATAGTGCACCATGTGTACCGGTGTTACATTACAGCATATAGTGCACCATGTGTACCGGTGTTACATTACAGCATACATAGTGCACCATGTGTACCGGTGTTACATTACAGCATATAGTGCACCATGTGTACCGGTGTTACATTACAGCATATAGTGCACCATGTGTAACGGTGTTACATTACAGCATATAGTGCACCATGTGTACCGGTGTTACATTACAGCATATAGTGCACCATGTGTACCGGTGTTACATTACAGCATACATAGTGCACCATGTGTACCGGTGTTACATTACAGCATATAGTGCACCATGTGTACCGGTGTTACATTACAGCGTATAGTGCACCATGTGTACCGCTGTTACATTACAGCGTATAGTGCACCATGTGTACCGGTGTTACATTACAGCATATAGTGCACCATGTGTACCGGTGTTACATTACAGCGTATAGTGCACCATGTGTACCGCTGTTACATTACAGCGTATAGTGCACCATGTGTACCGGTGTTACATTACAGCATATAGTGCACCATGTGTACCGGTGTTACATTACAGCATACATAGTGCACCATGTGTACCGGTGTTACATTACAGCATATAGTGCACCATGTGTACCGGTGTTACATTACAGCATACATAGTGCACCATGTGTACCGGTGTTACATTACAGCATATAGTGCACCATGTGTACCGGTGTTACATTACAGCATATAGTGCACCATGTGTACCGGCGTTACATTACAGCATATAGTGCACCATGTGTACCGGTGTTACATTACAGCATATAGTGCACCATGTGTACCGGTGTTACATTACAGCGTATAGTGCACCATGTGTACCGCTGTTACATTACAGCATATAGTGCACCATGTGTACCGGTGTTACATTACAGCATATAGTGCACCATGTGTACCGGTGTTACATTACAGCATATAGTGCACCATGTGTACCGGTGTTACATTACAGCATATAGTGCACCATGTGTACCGGTGTTACATTACAGCATATAGTGCACCATGTGTACCGGTGTTACATTACAGCATATAGTGCACCATGTGTACCGGTGTTACATTACTGCATATAGTGCACCATGTGTACCGCTGTTACATTACAGCATATAGTGCACCATGTGTACCGGTGTTACATTACAGCGTATAGTGCACCATGTGTACCGGTGTTACATTACAGCATATAGTGCACCATGTGTACCGGTGTTACATTACAGCATATAGTGCACCATGTGTACCGGTGTTACATTACAGCATATAGTGCACCATGTGTACCGGTGTTACATTACAGCATACATAGTGCACCATGTGTACCGGTGTTACATTACAGCATATAGTGCACCATGTGTACCGGTGTTACATTACAGCGTATAGTGCACCATGTGTACCGCTGTTACATTACAGCATATAGTGCACCATGTGTACCGGTGTTACATTACAGCATATAGTGCACCATGTGTACCGGTGTTACATTACAGCATATAGTGCACCATGTGTACCGGTGTTACATTACTGCATATAGTGCACCATGTGTACCGCTGTTACATTACAGCATATAGTGCACCATGTGTACCGGTGTTACATTACAGCGTATAGTGCACCATGTGTACCGGTGTTACATTACAGCATATAGTGCACCATGTGTACCGGTGTTACATTACAGCATATAGTGCACCATGTGTACCGGTGTTACATTACAGCATATAGTGCACCATGTGTACCGGTGTTACATTACAGCATATAGTGCACCATGTGTACCGGTGTTACATTACAGCACATAGTGCACCATGTGTACCGGTGTTACATTACAGCATATAGTGCACCATGTGTACCGGTGTTACATTACAGCACATAGTGCACCATGTGTACCGGTGTTACATTACAGCATATAGTGCACCATGTGTACCGGTGTTACATTACAGCATATAGTGCACCATGTGTACCGGTGTTACATTACAGCATATAGTGCACCATGTGTACCGGTGTTACATTACAGCACATAGTGCACCATGTGTACCGGTGTTACATTACAGCATATAGTGCACCATGTGTACCGGTGTTACATTACAGCATATAGTGCACCATGTGTACCGCTGTTACATTACAGCATATAGTGCACCATGTGTACCGGTGTTACATTACAGCATATAGTGCACCATGTGTACCGGTGTTACATTACAGCACATAGTGCACCATGTGTACCGGTGTTACATTACAGCATATAGTGCACCATGTGTACCGGTGTTACATTACAGCATATAGTGCACCATGTGTACCGGTGTTACATTACAGCATATAGTGCACCATGTGTACCGGTGTTACATTACAGCATATAGTGCACCATGTGTACCGGTGTTACATTACAGCACATAGTGCACCATGTGTACCGGTGTTACATTACAGCATATAGTGCACCATGTGTACCGGTGTTACATTACAGCATATAGTGCACCATGTGTACCGGTGTTACATTACAGCACATAGTGCACCATGTGTACCGGTGTTACATTACAGCATATAGTGCACCATGTGTACCGGTGTTACATTACAGCATATAGTGCACCATGTGTACCGGTGTTACATTACAGCATATAGTGCACCATGTGTACCGGTGTTACATTACAGCATACATAGTGCACCATGTGTACCGGTGTTACATTACAGCATATAGTGCACCATGTGTACCGGTGTTACATTACAGCATATAGTGCACCATGTGTAACGGTGTTACATTACAGCATATAGTGCACCATGTGTACCGGTGTTACATTACAGCATATAGTGCACCATGTGTACCGGTGTTACATTACAGCATACATAGTGCACCATGTGTACCGGTGTTACATTACAGCATATAGTGCACCATGTGTACCGGTGTTACATTACAGCGTATAGTGCACCATGTGTACCGCTGTTACATTACAGCGTATAGTGCACCATGTGTACCGGTGTTACATTACAGCATATAGTGCACCATGTGTACCGGTGTTACATTACAGCGTATAGTGCACCATGTGTACCGCTGTTACATTACAGCGTATAGTGCACCATGTGTACCGGTGTTACATTACAGCATATAGTGCACCATGTGTACCGGTGTTACATTACAGCATACATAGTGCACCATGTGTACCGGTGTTACATTACAGCATATAGTGCACCATGTGTACCGGTGTTACATTACAGCATACATAGTGCACCATGTGTACCGGTGTTACATTACAGCATATAGTGCACCATGTGTACCGGTGTTACATTACAGCATATAGTGCACCATGTGTACCGGCGTTACATTACAGCATATAGTGCACCATGTGTACCGGTGTTACATTACAGCAAATAGTGCACCATGTGTACCGGTGTTACATTACAGCGTATAGTGCACCATGTGTACCGCTGTTACATTACAGCATATAGTGCACCATGTGTACCGGTGTTACATTACAGCATATAGTGCACCATGTGTACCGGTGTTACATTACAGCATACATAGTGCACCATGTGTACCGGTGTTACATTACAGCGTATAGTGCACCATGTGTACCGCTGTTACATTACAGCGTATAGTGCACCATGTGTACCGGTGTTACATTACAGCATATAGTGCACCATGTGTACCGGTGTTACATTACAGCGTATAGTGCACCATGTGTACCGCTGTTACATTACAGCGTATAGTGCACCATGTGTACCGGTGTTACATTACAGCATATAGTGCACCATGTGTACCGGTGTTACATTACAGCATACATAGTGCACCATGTGTACCGGTGTTACATTACAGCATATAGTGCACCATGTGTACCGGTGTTACATTACAGCATACATAGTGCACCATGTGTACCGGTGTTACATTACAGCATATAGTGCACCATGTGTACCGGTGTTACATTACAGCATATAGTGCACCATGTGTACCGGCGTTACATTACAGCATATAGTGCACCATGTGTACCGGTGTTACATTACAGCATATAGTGCACCATGTGTACCGGTGTTACATTACAGCGTATAGTGCACCATGTGTACCGCTGTTACATTACAGCATATAGTGCACCATGTGTACCGGTGTTACATTACAGCATATAGTGCACCATGTGTACCGGTGTTACATTACAGCATATAGTGCACCATGTGTACCGGTGTTACATTACAGCATATAGTGCACCATGTGTACCGGTGTTACATTACAGCATATAGTGCACCATGTGTACCGGTGTTACATTACAGCATATAGTGCACCATGTGTACCGGTGTTACATTACTGCATATAGTGCACCATGTGTACCGCTGTTACATTACAGCATATAGTGCACCATGTGTACCGGTGTTACATTACAGCGTATAGTGCACCATGTGTACCGGTGTTACATTACAGCATATAGTGCACCATGTGTACCGGTGTTACATTACAGCATATAGTGCACCATGTGTACCGGTGTTACATTACAGCATATAGTGCACCATGTGTACCGGTGTTACATTACAGCATATAGTGCACCATGTGTACCGGTGTTACATTACAGCATATAGTGCACCATGTGTACCGGTGTTACATTACAGCATATAGTGCACCATGTGTACCGGTGTTACATTACAGCACATAGTGCACCATGTGTACCGGTGTTACATTACAGCATATAGTGCACCATGTGTACCGGTGTTACATTACAGCATATAGTGCACCATGTGTACCGGTGTTACATTACAGCATATAGTGCACCATGTGTACCGGTGTTACATTACAGCATATAGTGCACCATGTGTACCGGTGTTACATTACAGCACATAGTGCACCATGTGTACCGGTGTTACATTACAGCATATAGTGCACCATGTGTACCGGTGTTACATTACAGCACATAGTGCACCATGTGTACCGGTGTTACATTACAGCATATAGTGCACCATGTGTACCGGTGTTACATTACAGCATATAGTGCACCATGTGTACCGGTGTTACATTACAGCATATAGTGCACCATGTGTACCGGTGTTACATTACAGCATACATAGTGCACCATGTGTACCGGTGTTACATTACAGCATATAGTGCACCATGTGTACCGGTGTTACATTACAGCATATAGTGCACCATGTGTAACGGTGTTACATTACAGCATATAGTGCACCATGTGTACCGGTGTTACATTACAGCATATAGTGCACCATGTGTACCGGTGTTACATTACAGCATACATAGTGCACCATGTGTACCGGTGTTACATTACAGCATATAGTGCACCATGTGTACCGGTGTTACATTACAGCGTATAGTGCACCATGTGTACCGCTGTTACATTACAGCGTATAGTGCACCATGTGTACCGGTGTTACATTACAGCATATAGTGCACCATGTGTACCGGTGTTACATTACAGCGTATAGTGCACCATGTGTACCGCTGTTACATTACAGCGTATAGTGCACCATGTGTACCGGTGTTACATTACAGCATATAGTGCACCATGTGTACCGGTGTTACATTACAGCATACATAGTGCACCATGTGTACCGGTGTTACATTACAGCATATAGTGCACCATGTGTACCGGTGTTACATTACAGCATACATAGTGCACCATGTGTACCGGTGTTACATTACAGCATATAGTGCACCATGTGTACCGGTGTTACATTACAGCATATAGTGCACCATGTGTACCGGCGTTACATTACAGCATATAGTGCACCATGTGTACCGGTGTTACATTACAGCATATAGTGCACCATGTGTACCGGTGTTACATTACAGCGTATAGTGCACCATGTGTACCGCTGTTACATTACAGCATATAGTGCACCATGTGTACCGGTGTTACATTACAGCATATAGTGCACCATGTGTACCGGTGTTACATTACAGCATATAGTGCACCATGTGTACCGGTGTTACATTACAGCATATAGTGCACCATGTGTACCGGTGTTACATTACAGCATATAGTGCACCATGTGTACCGGTGTTACATTACAGCATATAGTGCACCATGTGTACCGGTGTTACATTACTGCATATAGTGCACCATGTGTACCGCTGTTACATTACAGCATATAGTGCACCATGTGTACCGGTGTTACATTACAGCGTATAGTGCACCATGTGTACCGGTGTTACATTACAGCATATAGTGCACCATGTGTACCGGTGTTACATTACAGCATATAGTGCACCATGTGTACCGGTGTTACATTACAGCATATAGTGCACCATGTGTACCGGTGTTACATTACAGCATACATAGTGCACCATGTGTACCGGTGTTACATTACAGCATATAGTGCACCATGTGTACCGGTGTTACATTACAGCGTATAGTGCACCATGTGTACCGCTGTTACATTACAGCATATAGTGCACCATGTGTACCGGTGTTACATTACAGCATATAGTGCACCATGTGTACCGGTGTTACATTACAGCATATAGTGCACCATGTGTACCGGTGTTACATTACTGCATATAGTGCACCATGTGTACCGCTGTTACATTACAGCATATAGTGCACCATGTGTACCGGTGTTACATTACAGCGTATAGTGCACCATGTGTACCGGTGTTACATTACAGCATATAGTGCACCATGTGTACCGGTGTTACATTACAGCATATAGTGCACCATGTGTACCGGTGTTACATTACAGCATATAGTGCACCATGTGTACCGGTGTTACATTACAGCATATAGTGCACCATGTGTACCGGTGTTACATTACAGCACATAGTGCACCATGTGTACCGGTGTTACATTACAGCATATAGTGCACCATGTGTACCGGTGTTACATTACAGCATATAGTGCACCATGTGTACCGGTGTTACATTACAGCACATAGTGCACCATGTGTACCGGTGTTACATTACAGCATATAGTGCACCATGTGTACCGATGTTACATTACAGCATATAGTGCACCATGTGTACCGGTGTTACATTACAGCATATAGTGCACCATGTGTACCGGTGTTACATTACAGCATACATAGTGCACCATGTGTACCGGTGTTACATTACAGCATATAGTGCACCATGTGTACCGGTGTTACATTACAGCATATAGTGCACCATGTGTAACGGTGTTACATTACAGCATATAGTGCACCATGTGTACCGGTGTTACATTACAGCATATAGTGCACCATGTGTACCGGTGTTACATTACAGCATACATAGTGCACCATGTGTACCGGTGTTACATTACAGCATATAGTGCACCATGTGTACCGGTGTTACATTACAGCGTATAGTGCACCATGTGTACCGCTGTTACATTACAGCGTATAGTGCACCATGTGTACCGGTGTTACATTACAGCATATAGTGCACCATGTGTACCGGTGTTAAATTACAGCGTATAGTGCACCATGTGTACCGCTGTTACATTACAGCGTATAGTGCACCATGTGTACCGGTGTTACATTACAGCATATAGTGCACCATGTGTACCGGTGTTACATTACAGCATACATAGTGCACCATGTGTACCGGTGTTACATTACAGCATATAGTGCACCATGTGTACCGGTGTTACATTACAGCATACATAGTGCACCATGTGTACCGGTGTTACATTACAGCATATAGTGCACCATGTGTACCGGTGTTACATTACAGCATATAGTGCACCATGTGTACCGGCGTTACATTACAGCATATAGTGTACTGGTGTTACATTACAGCATATAGTGCACCATGTGTACCGGTGTTACATTACAGCGTATAGTGCACCATGTGTACCGCTGTTACATTACAGCATATAGTGCACCATGTGTACCGGTGTTACATTACAGCATATAGTGCACCATGTGTACCGCTGTTACATTACAGCATATAGTGCACCATGTGTACCGGTGTTACATTACAGCATATAGTGCACCATGTGTACCGGTGTTACATTACAGCATATAGTGCACCATGTGTACCGGTGTTACATTACAGCATATAGTGCACCATGTGTACCGGTGTTACATTACTGCATATAGTGCACCATGTGTACCGCTGTTACATTACAGCATATAGTGCACCATGTGTACCGGTGTTACATTACAGCGTATAGTGCACCATGTGTACCGGTGTTACATTACAGCATATAGTGCACCATGTGTACCGGTGTTACATTACAGCATATAGTGCACCATGTGTACCGGTGTTACATTACAGCATATAGTGCACCATGTGTACCGGTGTTACATTACAGCATACATAGTGCACCATGTGTACCGGTGTTACATTACAGCATATAGTGCACCATGTGTACCGGTGTTACATTACAGCGTATAGTGCACCATGTGTACCGCTGTTACATTACAGCATATAGTGCACCATGTGTACCGGTGTTACATTACAGTAAGCCCAGCGTAATGTAGGCGCAGCCGTAATGAAGGAAGCGCATGACTAGGTGTTTGGGAGTTCTAGGCTATTATGTTCTAGGTATTATGTTTTAGGCTATATTTATAGGGATTGGAGGGTTATGTGAAAGGGGCATGGGGCAAAATGTATCTATATGTGGTGGGTGGAGAATAAAGTATATAAGTCCATGCGGGGAAGAGGCAGCCCTCTTTCCCGCTGGACAACAGGAGAAAGTTTTGTCCTGTTATTATATTTAAAAGAAAAATATACATATTAATATTTTCTACTTACCTGATGGAAGCGGCGATGGAGACAACGATGGCCAGGATCCGGGATGCAGCGATGCAGCACGGCGTGGGATGGCTGGATGCGCTGATTGCCGGGGCTCTTCCTCCGGTTCCAGCGGCTGGAGAGGAGAGTGAGGGACGCAGCAGCAGGCGTTCCAGGCCTCAGGAGAGGCCTTCATCTGCAGAGACGCCTCGGTCTGGTCGGCGCCGAGGGAGCCCCTCCAGGGACCCTCCTCCTCCTGCTGGTCCGGAGCTGCACCCTGGCGACGGTCCGCGGAGGTCTGGGAGGAATCCCATCAGGCGGGCGAGACCGGAGGTGACAGGAGGGGGGGGGCCGCGGCGGCCATCTTCCTCCCTCCTGTCTTCAACAACAACGCCGGAAGTGGAGGCGGGACCGGATGCGCGCGCAAGACCGGATGCGCGCACAGGACCGGATGTGCGCGCGGGGCCGGATGCGCGCGCAGGTCCGGAAGTGACGGCTTTCTCCGGCGCCGATGCTCCAGGTGCCGGAGGAGCTCAGCGTACAGACATCAGGACACCAGCACCGACCCGCAGGAAGAGGCGGGCGGCATCTAGATGGGGAGCGAGATCGCCTCCTGCAGGAGCAGGGAGGCGTGCGGCGGCGACAGCGACCGGAGGTACCCGGGCAACTTCTTGGAGTGACGCCGGGCCCCATCCGGACGAGGGGGGGCAGCGGTCTGCTATACAGGCAGCGACGACTACAAGAAGATTTTATTTTGACAGCCCTGCAGAAGGACTGGATCGGCAGGGCTGTCGTTCTGAATATGCCACGCCACCAGGGGGTGGCAGGATCGTGGACGGGCCACATTCCGCGGAGCCTAGAGCAGCAGCGACTGGAAGTGCGGGGAGCTACGGGGAGCGTGGGGTGCAGGAGCACCACTCCCCAGGATCGTCACGACCGACGCCTGGATTATCTGGAGTGATGGACGCGTCCGCTGGGAGGTCACCTCAGGGACGTACGGGTGAGTCTACCACGGATGTGGTGCCGGGGATGTGTGGGGGGGATGTGGGGGGGATATTGTCAATGTCACAGATGCAATTGTTGTTTAGAGGGATGCAGGAGTATTTTATGAGAATTGTGCCAGGCGTAGAGCAGTCGCCAGCGAGGGTATGGGGCGCTGCTAGTGAGGCGTCTGCTAGTGCGGCAGGGAGTGCGGTTGCTAATGAGGCGATTTCTGGTGCAGCTGCGGCAGTGATTGCGGGTGTTAGTGAAGTGGCGCCGGTTGTGGGTGCCGTAGTGGCTGTGGGAAAAGCGGTTGACGAGGCGGCTAATACAGCTAAGAAGGTGGTGGAGGATGTGCGTTTGGCTGATGCCGCTAA
Organism: Rhinoderma darwinii; assembly: GCF_050947455.1. Taxonomy (NCBI): domain Eukaryota; kingdom Metazoa; phylum Chordata; class Amphibia; order Anura; family Rhinodermatidae; genus Rhinoderma; species Rhinoderma darwinii. The sequence continues at coordinate 88,104,912 of NC_134697.1, read as the reverse complement.
AGGTGAGGTTTATGTGTGTTTTGAGGGCCCGCTGGGGGCACATTTGAAGGTGGAGATTAGGGAAAAGATATGGAAAGATGAATATGTTGAGATTTTTTCTTTGCTGCCGTTAGAGAAGTTTAATTTGGACCGGTGGAAACCGGATGAAAGTAAGAAGGAGGAGGAAGAGCGGCGGCGGTATCGTTTGATTCCACGGACTTTTGCGAATTGGCTGCAGGCCTTCGCTATCTTGGCTAGTGTGGTGGGTGAGAAGGCGCCGGAGAACTGTTCGGCGTTATTCTGTTATATGGATTCGGTAGGGGAGGCGTATCGTGTATACGGTGGTAATGCGTGGTTGCGGTATGACGAACAGTTTCGTCAGCGGAAGTCGGTGCGCCCGTCGTTGCGATGGGATCACAAGGATATCAGTTTATGGATGCATCTGATGTCTGCGCCAAAACAGGGGCAGCAGCCCTTTCGTGATGCGGCCGGCGGTCAGGGGTCAGCAGCGGGTCGGTCAGGATCCTCAGGAAAGGGGTGTTGCTGGCAGTATAATGAGGGGCATTGCAAGTTCGGCCCAGATTGTAGGTACAAGCACGAGTGCTCCGGTTGCGGAGGCGCCCATGGTTTGTCCAGATGCTTCAAGAAGCATAGGGGCAGGCAGGGAGATTCTGAGCAGAAGAGGGGCGACGCCGGTGAAGGTGGAAAGGATGCTCCCGTTTTTAAGGGGCTATCCAAATAAGAAAGTGGCGGATTTGTTGTGGTTAGGATTTTCAGAAGGTTTTCGGATTCCTTGTACGTCGGTTGGACGTGACGGGGTAGTCCGTAATTTGTCGTCTGCTTTGGCGCGGCCTGATCTGGTTACGGATAAGCTGCTGAAGGAGGTGGCTTTGGGCCGCATGGCGGGGCCGTTTTCCTCCCCGCCTGTTCAGAATTTGCGTGTTTCCCCGTTAGGTTTGGTTCCAAAAAAGGAGGTGAATAAATTCCGCCTTATTCATCACTTGTCTTATCCGGAAGGCGAGTCGGTGAATGACGGCATTGATCCGGCATTGTGCGCGGTTAGTTACACTAACTTTGATGCGGCGGTTGTTTGGGTTCGGAAATACGGGAAGGGCTCTCTGTTAGCGAAAACTGACATTGAGGCCGCTTTTCGTTTATTGCCGGTGCATCCGGATAGTTTTTGTTTGCTGGGATGTTATTGGCAGGAGGAATATTTTGTAGATTGTTGCCTCCCGATGGGCTGCTCCATTTCATGCGCTTATTTTGAGATGTTTAGCACGTTTTTGGAGTGGGTGGTCCGTCGGGAGGCGCAGGTGCAATCTGCGCTGCATTATCTGGATGATTTCCTGTTTATCGGCCCGCCGGGTACCTATGTGTGTGCAGGATTGCTACACACTATGGAGAGAGTGGCAATGGATTTTGGGGTACCTCTGGCGCCTGAAAAAACTGAGGGACCCACGACGGTCATTAAGTTTTTGGGAATCATGATTGATTCAGATAATATGGAGTGTCGCTTGCCTGATGATAAGTTGCTGGAGATGAGAGGGTTGGTGGCGAGTGCGCTGCGCAGGAAGAAGATCCAGTTGCGGGACTTGCAATCCTTGTTGGGGCATTTGAATTTTGCTTGTAGGATTATGCCCATGGGGCGGGTGTTTTGCAGGCGATTGGCGAGTGCTACCGCGGGGGTGCATTCCCCTCATCATTTTATTAGGTTGTCGGCGGAGTTAAAAGCTGATTTGTTGGTGTGGGGGGAGTTTTTGCAGACCTATAATGGGCGGTCGGTGCTCATGTATCAGCCGGTGTCTAGTGTGGACTTGGAGCTGTATACTGATGCGTCAGGTGCTTGCGGATTTGGGGCTTATTTCCAGGGGCAGTGGTGTGCAGGAGTTTGGCCTGATACATGGCATGAATGTGGTTTTGTCCGTAACTTGGCTCTGCTGGAATTGTTCCCGATTGTGGTGGCGGCGGAGTTGTGGGGGGATTGTCTGCGGGACCGGAGAGTGCGTTTCGTATGTGACAATCTGGGTGTGGTTCAGGCTGTTAATGCTCAGACAGCTAATTCTCCGCCAGTCGTGCGACTATTGCGACATTTAGTTTTGAGAGGTCTGATGTTGAATGCGCATTTTGTGGCAGTGCATATTCCTGGGGTGCTGAATTCTGTGGCTGATTCCCTTTCTCGTCAACAGTGGGACAGGTTTCGTCTGCTGGCGCCGGGGGCAGAGTCTCATGGCCTGCCTTGTCCAGAGCATCTGTGGAAGGTGGTGTGACAATGGCGATGTCGCTTGTGGAAAGGTCGGTTAGTGCGGTCACGTGGCAGAGGTACAGTGCGGTATGGCAGGTATGGGAGGCGTTGTTGGAAAATGCGCAGGCAGGTATTGCAGATCGGCAGGCGTGTTTGCTGTATTTTATAGGAAAGGCGTACAGTGAAGGGGCGTCTGCAGCAACGGTCGCTCGGAGTTTGTCGGCCTTGGCTTTTTGGTTCAAGAAGAAAGGTGAGGAGGACGTGACTAAGTCCTTTCTGGTCCGGCAGGCAATGAAGGGTTTCAGGAGGGGTTCCGCAGTTAGGGATCTCAGGAAGCCGGTGTCATTTGAGCTGTTGGTAGCAATTTGTGATTTGTTGAGGGAGGTTTGTGTTTCAGCATTTGAAGTACGGCTATTTACACTGGCCTTTTCTTTGGCGTTCTTTGGGGCGTTCCGGATATCAGAGTTGGTGTCGGCCAGTAAGAGTGTGGCAGGGGGTTTATTGTACGCTGATGTGGATTTGGATGGCTCCTGCCTTTCTTGTTTGCTCCGTAGATCTAAGACAGATCAGGAAGGGAGAGGTTTTGTGGTGCGCTTGTATGAGTTACCAGGGTCGCGGGTGTGCCCGGTCCGCTGTTTTCGGGAGTTTGTTGCAGTGAGGCCTGAGGGCCCGGCATCCTTGTTGGTTCATGCAGACGGGCTGTCTCTGTCAAAATTCCAGTTTTCACAGGTGTTCAAAAAATGTATCCTGTTGTCAGGCAGAGGTGGAGCAGGTTTTAGCTCTCATTCATTTAGAATTGGCGCAGCTACGGAAGCAGCTCGGTGGGGTTTATCCCCGGCGATGGTTAAGAAGATCGGCAGGTGGGAGTCAGACAGATATAGATTGTATGTGCGGCCTCACTTGCTTTGAGGCGGTGGAGATAAGATGTGCTGGAGGTGGATATGGAGTAGTTACGTTGTTGTTTTGTGTTGTTTTAGGTGCAGGTCCCTGCTTGATTTGGATCATGGGGCACTCCTACGTACACTGGGGAGGTGTGCGTGCTGATGTTCGTCCGGCCGGACGGCAGTTGGGCATGGATCACGCAGAAGTGCAGGTCAGATGGTTGGGCCTGCGGGGCATGCTGTGGTGTAGGCTGTTACCAGAGGTACAATTTTATGCAGGTTTGGACAGGGCGCCGGATATCTTAGTGGTGCACCTTGGCGGCAATGATTTGGGCATTCGGTCGTCCAGGGATTTAGTGAGGGATGTGAAGATTGACCTTTTGCGGTTGTGGTCGGCATTCCCAGGAGTGGTTATTGTATGGTCTGATATTGTGGCTCGCAAGGTGTGGCGGCAGGCACGTTCCGTACATAGCTTAAACAAAGCGCGAGCAAAGGTCAACAAGGTGGTTGGCAGATTTGTGGCACGCAATGGCGGTGTTGTGGTGCGGCATAAGGAGTTGGAGGGTAGAGAGGTAGGTTTCCTCAGGGCGGATGGTGTTCATCTAAACGAGGTGGGTCTGGATATGTGGACCCTGGACATTAAGGAGGGCATGGAGAAAGCCCTGCAGTTGTGGAGGGACAATCATGTGTAAGGGGTCACACATGATTGTCGTGGCGGTAGGAGGAGGGGTCTTTGGAGGCACGGAATGGTAAGAAGGAGAAGCAACAATGGAGATTGTTGCAAGAGAACTCGGGGCGTTTAACCCGGGATAGTATTGGAGGGGCTGGGGAGTGGTTACCCAGCTCATATATATTCCTGATGGGCAGGGTCCCCAGGAAGGGAGAGAGAGGTCTTGGACATGGTTGGTGCCCTCGGGTCAGGTGCAGAACGGCTGTAGGGTAAGGGGTCCAGACCTAATAAGAAAACGATGGAGTTTAATGATTGAAGTGCCTTCAAGGATCCTTTATCTGGAGTTGGGAAATAGAGCAGGATGTTATCATGGAGTTATGATGTGTTTATGGTTATGCTCTTTTTCAGAAAAAAGGTGTGTTTAATAAATGGCTGCTGTGGCCTTTACACCAAAATTCATGTGTGGTCTCTTATTGGGGTTTGGGGTGTAAGGTCGTAGATAGCGGAAGCATCAAACATACCTTAAGTCAAGCATATAGTGCACCATGTGTACCGGTGTTACATTACAGCATATAGTGCACCATGTGTACCGGTGTTACATTACTGCATATAGTGCACCATGTGTACCGCTGTTACATTACAGCATATAGTGCACCATGTGTACCGGTGTTACATTACAGCGTATAGTGCACCATGTGTACCGGTGTTACATTACAGCATATAGTGCACCATGTGTACCGGTGTTACATTACAGCATATAGTGCACCATGTGTACCGGTGTTACATTACAGCATATAGTGCACCATGTGTACCGGTGTTACATTACAGCATACATAGTGCACCATGTGTACCGGTGTTACATTACAGCATATAGTGCACCATGTGTACCGGTGTTACATTACAGCATACATAGTGCACCATGTGTACCGGTGTTACATTACAGCATATAGTGCACCATGTGTACCGGTGTTACATTACAGCATATAGTGCACCATGTGTACCGCTGTTACATTACAGCATATAGTGCACCATGTGTACCGGTGTTACATTACAGCATATAGTGCACCATGTGTACCGCTGTTACATTACAGCATACATAGTGCACCATGTGTACCGGTGTTACATTACAGCATATAGTGCACCATGTGTACCGGTGTTACATTACAGCATACATAGTGCACCATGTGTACCGGTGTTACATTACAGCATATAGTGCACCATGTGTACCGGTGTTACATTACAGCATATAGTGCACCATGTGTACCGGTGTTACATTACAGCATACATAGTGCACCATGTGTACCGGTGTTACATTACAGCATATAGTGCACCATGTGTACCGGTGTTACATTACAGCATACATAGTGCACCATGTGTACCGGTGTTACATTACAGCATATAGTGCACCATGTGTACCGGTGTTACATTACAGCATATAGTGCACCATGTGTACCGCTGTTACATTACAGCATATAGTGCACCATGTGTACCGGTGTTACATTACAGCATATAGTGCACCATGTGTACCGGCGTTACATTACAGCATATAGTGCACCATGTGTACCGCTGTTACATTACAGCATATAGTGCACCATGTGTACCGCTGTTACATTACAGCATACATAGTGCACCATGTGTACCGGTGTTACATTACAGCATATAGTGCACCATGTGTACCGGTGTTACATTACAGCATACATAGTGCACCATGTGTACCGGTGTTACATTACAGCATATAGTGCACCATGTGTACCGGTGTTACATTACAGCGTATAGTGCACCATGTGTACCGCTGTTACATTACAGCGTATAGTGCACCATGTGTACCGGTGTTACATTACAGCATATAGTGCACCATGTGTACCGGTGTTACATTACAGCGTATAGTGCACCATGTGTACCGCTGTTACATTACAGCATATAGTGCACCATGTGTACCGGTGTTACATTACAGCATACATAGTGCACCATGTGTACCGGTGTTACATTACAGCATATAGTGCACCATGTGTACCGGTGTTACATTACAGCATATAGTGCACCATGTGTACCGGTGTTACATTACAGCATACATAGTGCACCATGTGTACCGGTGTTACATTACAGCATATAGTGCACCATGTGTACCGGTGTTACATTACAGCATACATAGTGCACCATGTGTACCGGTGTTACATTACAGCATATAGTGCACCATGTGTACCGGTGTTACATTACAGCATATAGTGCACCATGTGTACCGCTGTTACATTACAGCATATAGTGCACCATGTGTACCGGTGTTACATTACAGCATATAGTGCACCATGTGTACCGGCGTTACATTACAGCATATAGTGCACCATGTGTACCGCTGTTACATTACAGCATATAGTGCACCATGTGTACCGCTGTTACATTACAGCATACATAGTGCACCATGTGTACCGGTGTTACATTACAGCATATAGTGCACCATGTGTACCGGTGTTACATTACAGCATACATAGTGCACCATGTGTACCGGTGTTACATTACAGCATATAGTGCACCATGTGTACCGGTGTTACATTACAGCGTATAGTGCACCATGTGTACCGCTGTTACATTACAGCGTATAGTGCACCATGTGTACCGGTGTTACATTACAGCATATAGTGCACCATGTGTACCGGTGTTACATTACAGCGTATAGTGCACCATGTGTACCGCTGTTACATTACAGCATATAGTGCACCATGTGTACCGGTGTTACATTACAGCATATAGTGCACCATGTGTACCGGTGTTACATTACAGCATATAGTGCACCATGTGTACCGGTGTTACATTACAGCATACATAGTGCACCATGTGTACCGGTGTTACATTACAGCATATAGTGCACCATGTGTACCGGTGTTACATTACAGCATACATAGTGCACCATGTGTACCGGTGTTACATTACAGCATATAGTGCACCATGTGTACCGGTGTTACATTACAGCATATAGTGCACCATGTGTACCGGCGTTACATTACAGCATATAGTGCACCATGTGTACCGGTGTTACATTACAGCATATAGTGCACCATGTGTACCGGTGTTACATTACAGCATATAGTGCACCATGTGTACCGGTGTTACATTACAGCATATAGTGCACCATGTGTACCGGTGTTACATTACAGCATATAGTGCACCATGTGTACCGGTGTTACATTACAGCATATAGTGCACCATGTGTACCGGCGTTACATTACAGCATATAGTGCACCATGTGTACCGGCGTTACATTACAGCATATAGTGCACCATGTGTACCGGTGTTACATTACAGCATATAGTGCACCATGTGTACCGCTGTTACATTACAGCATATAGTGCACCATGTGTACCGGTGTTACATTACAGCATATAGTGCACCATGTGTACCGCTGTTACATTACAGCATATAGTGCACCATGTGTACCGGTGTTACATTACAGCATATAGTGCACCATGTGTACCGGCGTTACATTACAGCATATAGTGCACCATGTGTACCGGCGTTACATTACAGCATATAGTGCACCATGTGTACCGGTGTTACATTACAGCATATAGTGCACCATGTGTACCGGTGTTACATTACAGCATATAGTGCACCATGTGTACCGGTGTTACATTACAGCATATAGTGCACCATGTGTACCGGTGTTACATTACAGCATATAGTGCACCATGTGTACCGGCGTTACATTACAGCATATAGTGCACCATGTGTACCGGCGTTACATTACAGCATATAGTGCACCATGTGTACCGGTGTTACATTACAGCATATAGTGCACCATGTGTACCGCTGTTACATTACAGCATATAGTGCACCATGTGTACCGCTGTTACATTACAGCATATAGTGCACCATGTGTACCGGTGTTACATTACAGCATATAGTGCACCATGTGTACCGGCGTTACATGACTTAAGGTATGTTTGATGCTTCCGCTATCTACGACCTTACACCCCAAACCCCAATAAGAGACCACACATGTATTTTGGTGTAAAGGCCACAGCAGCCATTTATTAAACACACCTTTTTTCTGAAAAAGAGCATAACCATAAACACATCATAACTCCATGATAACATCCTGCTCTATTTCCCAACTCCAGATAAAGGATCCTTGAAGGCACTTCAATCATTAAACTCCATCGTTTCCTTATTAGGTCTGGACCCCTTACCCTACAGCCGTTCTGCACCTGACCCGAGGGCACCAACCATGTCCAAGACCTCTCTCTCCCTTCCTGGGGACCCTGCCCATCAGGAATATATATGAGCTGGGTAACCACTCCCCAGCCCCTCCAATACTATCCCGGGTTAAACGCCCCGAGTTCTCTTGCAACAATCTCCATTGTTGCTTCTCCTTCTTACCATTACGTGCCTCCAAAGACCCCTCCTCCTACCGCCATCGCTACTGTGACAAAACAAAAACCCCAACCGACAAATTCCCATAAACAGGAGAAAAATACTGGGAGGGCGGGCGGGACAAAACTTTCTCCTGTTGTCCAGCGGGAAAGAGGGCTGCCTCTTCCCCGCATGGACTTATATACTTTATTCTCCACCCACCACATATAGATACATTTTGCCCCATGCCCCTTTCACATAACCCTCCAATCCCTATAAATATAGCCTAAAACATAATACCTAGAACATAATAGCCTAGAACTCCCAAACACCTAGTCATGCGCTTCCTTCATTACGGCTGCGCCTACATTACGCTGGGCTTACTTGACTTAAGGTATGTTTGATGCTTCCGCTATCTACGACCTTACACCCCAAACCCCAATAAGAGACCACACATGTATTTTGGTGTAAAGGCCCCAGCAGCCATTTATTAAACACACCTTTTTTCTGAAAAAGAGCATAACCATAAACACATCATAACTCCATGATAACATCCTGCTCTATTTCCCAACTCCAGATAAAGGATCCTTGAAGGCACTTCAATCATTAAACTCCATCGTTTCCTTATTAGGTCTGGACCCCTTACCCTACAGCCGTTCTGCACCTGACCCGAGGGCACCAACCATGTCCAAGACCTCTCTCTCCCTTCCTGGGGACCCTGCCCATCAGGAATATATATGAGCTGGGTAACCACTCCCCAGCCCCTCCAATACTATCCCGGGTTAAACGCCCCGAGTTCTCTTGCAACAATCTCCATTGTTGCTTCTCCTTCTTACCATTCCGTGCCTCCAAAGACCCCTCCTCCTACCGCCACGACAATCATGTGTGACCCCTTACACATGATTGTCCCTCCACAACTGCAGGGCTTTCTCCATGCCCTCCTTAATGTCCAGGGTCCACATATCCAGACCCACCTCGTTTAGATGAACACCATCCGCCCTGAGGAAACCTACCTCTCTACCCTCCAACTCCTTATGCCGCACCACAACACCGCCATTGCGTGCCACAAATCTGCCAACTACCTTGTTGACCTTTGCTCGCGCTTTGTTTAAGCTATGTACGGAACGTGCCTGCCGCCACACCTTGCGAGCCACAATATCAGACCATACAATAACCACTCCTGGGAACGCCGACCACAACCGCAAAAGGTCAATCTTCACATCCCTCACTAAATCCCTGGACGACTGAATGCCCAAATCATTGCCGCCAAGGTGCACCACTAAGATATCCGGCGCCCTGTCCAAACCCGCATAAAATTGTACCTCTGGTAACAGCCTACACCACAGCATGCCCCGCAGGCCCAACCATCTGACCTGCACTTCTGCGTGATCCATGCCCAACTGCCGTCCGGCTGGACGTACATCTGCCCGCACACCTCCCCAGTGTACGTAGGAGTGCCCCATGATCCAAATCAAGCAGGGACCTGCACCTAAAACAACACAAAACAACAACGTAACTACTCCATATCCACCTCCAGCACATCTTATCTCCACCGCCTCAAAGCAAGTGAGGCCGCACATACAACCTATATCTGTCTGACTCCCACCTGCCGATCTTCTTAACCATCGCCGGGGATAATCCCCACCGAGCTGCTTCCGTAGCTGCGCCAATTCTAAAGGAATGAGAGCTAAAACCTGCTCCACCTCTGCCAGACAACAGGATACATTTTTTGAACACCTGTGAAAACTGGAATTTTGACAGAGACAGCCCGTCTGCATGAACCAACAAGGATGCCGGGCCCTCAGGCCTCACCGCAACAAACTCCCGAAAACCGCGGAACGGGCACACCCGCGACCCTGGTAACTCATACAAGCGCACCACAAAACCTCTCCCTTCCTGATCTGTCTTAGATCTACGGAGCAAACAAGAAAGGCAGGAGCCATCCAAATCCACATCAGCGTACAATAAACCCCCTGCCACACTCTTACTGGCCGACACCAACTCTGATATCCGGAACGCCCCAAAGAACGCCAAAGAAAAGGCCAGTGTAAATAGCCGTACTTCAAATGCTGAAACACAAACCTCCCTCAACAAATCACAAATTGCTACCAACAGCTCAAATGACACCGGCTTCCTGAGATCCCTAACTGCGGAACCCCTCCTGAAACCCTTCATTGCCTGCCGGACCAGAAAGGACTTAGTCACGTCCTCCTCACCTTTCTTCTTGAACCAAAAAGCCAAGGCCGACAAACTCCGAGCGACCGTTGCTGCAGACGACCCCTCACTGTACGCCTTTCCTATAAAATACAGCAAACACGCCTGCCGATCTGCAATACCTGCCTGCGCATTTTCCAACAACGCCTCCCATACCTGCCATACCGCACTGTACCTCTGCCACGTGACCGCACTAACTGACCTTTCCACAAGCGACATCGCCATTGTCACACCACCTTCCACAGATGCTCTGGACACGGCAGGCCATGAGACTCCGCCCCCGGCGCCAGCAGACGAAACCTGTCCCACTGTTGACGAGAAAGGGAATCAGCCACAGAATTCAGCACCCCAGGAATATGCACTGCCACAAAATGCGCATTCAACATCAGACCTCTCAAAACTAAATGTCGCAATAGTCGCACGACTGGCGGAGAATTAGCTGTCTGCGCATTAACAGCCTGAACCACACCCAGATTGTCACATACGAAACGCACTCTCCGGTCCCGCAGACAATCCCCCCACAACTCCGCAGCCACCACAATCGGGAACAATTCCAGCAGAGCCAAGTTACGGACAAAACCACATTCATGCCAAGCATCTGGCCAAACTCCTGCACACCACTGCCCCTGGAAATAAGCCCCAAATCCACAAGCACCTGACGCATCAGTATACAGCTCCAAGTCCACACTAGACACCGGCTGATACATGAGCACCGACCGCCCATTATAGGTCTGCAAAAACTCCCCCCACACCAACAAATCAGCTTTCAACTCCGCCGACAACCTAATGAAATGATGAGGGGAATGCACCCCCGCGGTAGCACTCGCCAATCGCCTGCAAAACACCCGCCCCATGGGCATAATCCTACAAGCAAAATTCAAATGCCCCAACAAGGATTGCAAGTCCCGCAACTGTATTTTCTTCCTGCGCAGCGCACTCGCCACCAACTCTCTCATCTCCAGCAACTTATCATCAGGCAAGCGACACTCCATATTATCTGAATCAATCATGATTCCCAAAAACTTAATGACCGTCGTGGGTCCCTCAGTTTTTTCAGGCGCCAAAGGTACCCCAAAATCCATTGCCACTCTCTCCATAGTATGTAGCAATCCTGCACACACATAGGTACCCGGCGGACCGATAAACAGGAAATCATCCAGATAATGCAGGGCAGATTGCACCTGCGCCTCCCGACGGACCACCCACTCCAAAAACGTGCTAAACATCTCAAAATAAGCGCATGAAATGGAGCAGCCCATCGGGAGGCAACAATCCACAAAATATTCCTCCTGCCAATAACATCCCAGCAAACAAAAACTATCCGGATGCACCGGCAATAAACGAAAAGCGGCCTCAATGTCAGTTTTCGCTAACAGAGAGCCCTTCCCGTATTTCCGAACCCAAACAACAGCCGCATCAAAGTTAGTGTAACTGACCGCGCACAAGGCCGGATCAATGCCGTCATTCACCGACTCGCCTTCCGGATAAGACAAGTGATGAATAAGGCAGAATTTATTCGCCTCCTTTTTTGGAACCAAACCTAACGGGGAAACACGCAAATTCTGAACAGGCGGGGAGGAAAACGGACCCGCCATGCGGCCCAACGCCACCTCCTTCAGCAGCTTATCCGTAACCAGATCAGGCCGCGCCAAAGCAGACGACAAATTACGGACTACCCCGTCACGTCCAACCGACGTACACGGAATCCGAAAACCTTCTGAAAAACCTAACCACAACAACTCCGCTACTTTCCTATTTGGATAGCCCCTTAAAAACGGGAGCATCCTTTCCACCCTCACCGGCGTCGCCCCTCTTCTGCTCAGCATCTCCCTGCCTGCCCCTATGCTTCTTGAAGCATCTGGACAAACCATGGGCGCCTTCGCAACCGGAGCACTCGTGCTTATACCTGCAGTCTGGGCCGAACTTGCAATGCCCCTCATTATACTGCCAGCAACACCCCTTTCCTGAGGATCCTGACCGACCCGCTGCTGACCCCTGACCGCCGGCCGTATCCCGAAAGGGCTGCTGACCCTGTTTTGGCGCAGACATCAGCCGCATCCACAAACTGATATCTTTGTGGTCCCATCGCAATGACGGGCGCACCGACTTCCGTTGACGAAACTGTTCGTCATACCGCAACCAAGCGTTACCGCCGTATACACGATACGCCTCCCCTACCGAATCCATATAACAAAATAACGCCGAACAGTTCTCCGGCGCCTTCTCACCCACCACACTAGCCAAGATAGCGAAGGCCTGCAGCCAATTCGCAAAAGTCCGAGGAATCAAGCGATACCGCCGCCGCTCCTCCTCCTCCTTCTTACTTTCGTCCGGTTTCCACCGGTCCAAATTAAACTTTTCTAACGGCAGCAAAGAAAAAATCTCAACATATTCATCTTTCCAGATCTTTTCCCTAATTTCCACCTTCAAATGCGCCCCCAGCGGGCCCTCAAAGCACACATAAACCTCGCCTTTTGCCGCATCCGCCAAACGCACATCCTCCACCACTTTCTTAACCGTACTATCCGCCGCATCCACCGCTTTTTCCACCGCCACTACGGCACCCACAACCGGCGCTACGTCACTAACACCCGCAATCCCTGCCGCAGCCGCACCAGAAATCGCCTCGTTAACAACTGCACTCCCTGCCGCACTAGCAGACGCCTCACTAGCAGCGCCCCATACCCTCGCTGGCGACTGCTCTACGCCTGGCACAGTTCTCATAAAATACTCCTGCATCCCTCTAAACAACAATTGCATCTGTGACATTGACAACATCCCCCCCACATCCCCCCCACACATCCCCGGCACCACATCCGTGGTAGACTCACACGTACGTCCCTGAGGTGACCTCCCAGCGGACGCGTCCATCACTCCAGATAATCCAGGCGTCGGTCGTGACGATCCTGGGGAGTGGTGCTCCTGCACCCCACGCTCCCCGTAGCTCCGCACACTTCTTGTTGAGGAAGCTCTAGGCCCAGCGGAACGCGGCCCGTCCATGATCCTGCCACCCGCTGGTGGCGCGACATATCCAGCCACGATCCTGCCACCCGCTGGTGGCGCGACATCAGCCTGACAGCCCTGCCGATCCAGTCCTTCTGCAGGGCTGTCAAACACAAATCTCCTTGTCACCGCTTGTCTTGCAGACCGCTGCCCCCCCTCATCCGGATGGGGCCCGGCGTCACTCACCGAAGCTGCCCGGGTCCTTCCGGTCGCTGTCACACGCCTCCCTGCTCCTGCAGGAGGCGATCTCGCTCCCCATCCAGAGGCCGCTCGCCTCTTCCTACGCGTCGGTCTTGTAGTCCGGACGTCTGTATGCAGAGCTCCTCCGGCACCTGGAGCATCGGCGCCGGAGAAAGCCGTCACTTCCTGTGATGCGCGCGCATCCGGTCCCGCACGCACATCCGGCCTTGTGCGCGCATCCGGTCTTGCGCGCGCATCCGGTCCCGCCTCCACTTCCGGCGTCGTTGTTTGAGACAGGAGGGAGGAAGATGGCCGCCGCGGCCCCCCCCTCCTGTCACCTCCGATCTAGCCCGCCTGATGGGATTCCTCCCAGACCTCCGCGGACCGTCGCCAAGGTGCAGCTCCGGACCAGCAGGAGGAGGAGGGTCCCTGGAGGGGCTCCCTCGGCGCCGACCAGACCGAGGTGCATCCGCAGAAGAAGGCCTCTCCTGAGGCCCGGAACGCCTGCTGCTGCGTCCCTCACTCTCCTCTCCAGCCGCTGGAACCGGAGGGAGAGCCCCGGCAATCAGCGCATCCAGCCATCCCACGCCGTGCTGCATCGCTGCATCCCGGATCCTGGCCATCGTTGACTCCATCGCCGCTTCCATCAGGTAAGTAAAATTATTTATCCGTATATTTTTCTTTTTCACTATAATAACAGGACAAAACTTTCTCCTGTTGTCCAGCGGGAAAGAGGGCTGCCTCTTCCCCGCATGGACTTATATACTTTATTCTCCACCCACCACATATAGATACATTTTGCCCCATGCCCCTTTCACATAAACCTCCAATCCCTATAAATATAGCCTAAAACATAATACCTAGCACATAATAGCCTAGAACTCCCAAACACCTAGTCATGCGCTTCCTTCATTACGGCTGCGCCTACATTACGCTGGGCTTACTTTACAGCATATAGTGCACCATGTGTACCGGTGTTACATTACAGCATATAGTGCACCATGTGTACCGGCGTTACATTACAGCATATAGTGCACCATGTGTACCGGCGTTACATTACAGCATATAGTGCACCATGTGTACCGGTGTTACATTACAGCATATAGTGCACCATGTGTACCGGTGTTACATTACTGCATATAGTGCACCATATGTACCGCTGTTACATTACAGCATATAGTGCACCATGTGTACCGGTGTTACATTACAGCATACATAGTGCACCATGTGTACCGGTGTTACATTACAGCATATAGTGCACCATGTGTACCGGCGTTACATTACAGCATATAGTGCACCATGTGTACCGCTGTTACATTACAGCATATAGTGCACCATGTGTACCGGTGTTACATTACAGCATATAGTGCACCATGTGTACCGCTGTTACATTACAGCATATAGTGCACCATGTGTACCGGTGTTACATTACAGCATATAGTGCACCATGTGTACCGGTGTTACATTACAGCATATAGTGCACCATGTGTACCGGTGTTACATTACAGCATATAGTGCACCATGTGTACCGGCGTTACATTACAGCATATAGTGCACCATGTGTACCGGTGTTACATTACAGCATATAGTGCACCATGTGTACCGGTGTTACATTACAGCATATAGTGCACCATGTGTACCGGTGTTACATTACAGCATATAGTGCACCATGTGTACCGGCGTTACATTACAGCATATAGTGCACCATGTGTACCGCTGTTACATTACAGCATATAGTGCACCATGTGTACCGGTGTTACATTACAGCATATAGTGCACCATGTGTACCGGTGTTACATTACAGCATATAGTGCACCATGTGTACCGGTGTTACATTACAGCATATAGTGCACCATGTGTACCGGTGTTACATTACAGCATATAGTGCACCATGTGTACCGGTGTTACATTACAGCATATAGTGCACCATGTGTACCGGCGTTACATTACAGCATATAGTGCACCATGT
Source organism: Rhinoderma darwinii (assembly GCF_050947455.1). Taxonomy (NCBI): domain Eukaryota; kingdom Metazoa; phylum Chordata; class Amphibia; order Anura; family Rhinodermatidae; genus Rhinoderma; species Rhinoderma darwinii. The sequence continues at coordinate 88,089,427 of NC_134697.1, read as the reverse complement.
GTACCGCTGTTACATTACAGCATATAGTGCACCATGTGTACCGGTGTTACATTACAGCATATAGTGCACCATGTGTACCGGTGTTACATTACAGCATATAGTGCACCATGTGTACCGGTGTTACATTACAGCATATAGTGCACCATGTGTACCGGTGTTACATTACAGCATATAGTGCACCATGTGTACCGGCGTTACATTACAGCATATAGTGCACCATGTGTACCGGTGTTACATTACAGCATATAGTGCACCATGTGTACCGGTGTTACATTACAGCATATAGTGCACCATGTGTACCGGCGTTACATTACATCATATAGTGCACCATGTGTACCGGCGTTACATTACAGCATATAGTGCACCATGTGTACCGGTGTTACATTACAGCATATAGTGCACCATGTGTACCGGTGTTACATTACTGCATATAGTGCACCATGTGTACCGCTGTTACATTACAGCATATAGTGCACCATGTGTACCGGTGTTACATTACAGCATATAGTGCACTTTGTGTACCGGTGTTACATTACAGCATATAGTGCACCATGTGTACCGCTGTTACATTACAGCATATAGTGCACCATGTGTACCGGCGTTACATTACAGCATAAAGTGCACCATGTGTACCGCTGTTACATTACAGCATATAGTGCACCATGTGTACCGGTGTTACATTACAGCATATAGTGCACCATGTGTACCGGTGTTACATTACAGCATATAGTGCACCATGTGTACCGGTGTTACATTACAGCATATAGTGTACCATGTGTACCGGTGTTACATTACAGCATACATAGTGCACCATGTGTACCGGTGTTACATTACAGCATATAGTGCACAATGTGTACCGGCGTTACATTACAGCATATAGTGCACCATGTGTACCGCTGTTACATTACAGCATATAGTGCACCATGTGTACCGGTGTTACATTACAGCATATAGTGCACCATGTGTACCGCTGTTACATTACAGCATATAGTGCACCATGTGTACCGGTGTTACATTACAGCATATAGTGCACCATGTGTACCGCTGTTACATTACAGCATATAGTGCACCATGTGTACCGCTGTTACATTACAGCATATAGTGCACCATGTGTACCGGTGTTACATTACAGCATATAGTGCACCATGTGTACCGCTGTTACATTACAGCATATAGTGCACCATGTGTACCGGTGTTACATTACAGCATATAGTGCACCATGTGTACCGCTGTTACATTACAGCATATAGTGCACCATGTGTACCGGTGTTACATTACAGCATATAGTGCACCATGTGTACCGCTGTTACATTACAGCATATAGTGCACCATGTGTACCGCTGTTACATTACAGCATATAGTGCACCATGTGTACCGGTGTTACATTACAGCATATAGTGCACCATGTGTACCGGTGTTACATTACAGCATATAGTGCACCATGTGTACCGGCGTTACATTACAGCATATAGTGCACCATGTGTACCGCTGTTACATTACAGCATATAGTGCACCATGTGTACCGGTGTTACATTACAGCATATAGTGCACCATGTGTACCGCTGTTACATTACAGCATATAGTGCACCATGTGTACCGCTGTTACATTACAGCATATAGTGCACCATGTGTACCGGTGTTACATTACAGCATATAGTGCACCATGTGTACCGCTGTTACATTACAGCATATAGTGCACCATGTGTACCGGTGTTACATTACAGCATATAGTGCACCATGTGTACCGCTGTTACATTACAGCATATAGTGCACCATGTGTACCGGTGTTACATTACAGCATATAGTGCACCATGTGTACCGCTGTTACATTACAGCATATAGTGCACCATGTGTACCGCTGTTACATTACAGCATATAGTGCACCATGTGTACCGGTGTTACATTACAGCATATAGTGCACCATGTGTACCGGTGTTACATTACAGCATATAGTGCACCATGTGTACCGGTGTTACATTACAGCATATAGTGCACCATGTGTACCGGTGTTACATTACAGCATATAGTGCACCATGTGTACCGGTGTTACATTACAGCATATAGTGCACCATGTGTACCGGCGTTACATTACAGCATATAGTGCACCATGTGTACCGCTGTTACATTACAGCATATAGTGCACCATGTGTACCGGTGTTACATTACAGCATATAGTGCACCATGTGTACCGGTGTTACATTACAGCATATAGTGCACCATGTGTACCGGTGTTACATTACAGCATATAGTGCACCATGTGTACCGGTGTTACATTACAGCATATAGTGCACCATGTGTACCGGCGTTACATTACAGCATATAGTGCACCATGTGTACCGGTGTTACATTACAGCATATAGTGCACCATGTGTACCGGTGTTACATTACAGCATATAGTGCACCATGTGTACCGGCGTTACATTACATCATATAGTGCACCATGTGTACCGGCGTTACATTACAGCATATAGTGCACCATGTGTACCGGTGTTACATTACAGCATATAGTGCACCATGTGTACCGGTGTTACATTACTGCATATAGTGCACCATGTGTACCGCTGTTACATTACAGCATATAGTGCACCATGTGTACCGGTGTTACATTACAGCATATAGTGCACTTTGTGTACCGGTGTTACATTACAGCATATAGTGCACCATGTGTACCGCTGTTACATTACAGCATATAGTGCACCATGTGTACCGGCGTTACATTACAGCATAAAGTGCACCATGTGTACCGCTGTTACATTACAGCATATAGTGCACCATGTGTACCGGTGTTACATTACAGCATATAGTGCACCATGTGTACCGGTGTTACATTACAGCATATAGTGCACCATGTGTACCGGTGTTACATTACAGCATATAGTGTACCATGTGTACCGGTGTTACATTACAGCATACATAGTGCACCATGTGTACCGGTGTTACATTACAGCATATAGTGCACAATGTGTACCGGCGTTACATTACAGCATATAGTGCACCATGTGTACCGCTGTTACATTACAGCATATAGTGCACCATGTGTACCGGTGTTACATTACAGCATATAGTGCACCATGTGTACCGCTGTTACATTACAGCATATAGTGCACCATGTGTACCGGTGTTACATTACAGCATATAGTGCACCATGTGTACCGCTGTTACATTACAGCATATAGTGCACCATGTGTACCAGTGTTACATTACAGCATATAGTGCACCATGTGTACCGGTGTTACATTACAGCATATAGTGCACCATGTGTACCGGTGTTACATTACAGCATACATAGTGCACCATGTGTACCGGTGTTACATTACAGCATATAGTGCACCATGTGTACCGGTGTTACATTACAGCATATAGTGCACCATGTGTACCGGCGTTACATTACAGCATATAGTGCACCATGTGTACCGCTGTTACATTACAGCATATAGTGCACCATGTGTACCGGTGTTACATTACAGCATATAGTGCACCATGTGTACCGCTGTTACATTACAGCATATAGTGCACCATGTGTACCGCTGTTACATTACAGCATATAGTGCACCATGTGTACCGGTGTTACATTACAGCATATAGTGCACCATGTGTACCGCTGTTACATTACAGCATATAGTGCACCATGTGTACCGGTGTTACATTACAGCATATAGTGCACCATGTGTACCGCTGTTACATTACAGCATATAGTGCACCATGTGTACCGGTGTTACATTACAGCATATAGTGCACCATGTGTACCGCTGTTACATTACAGCATATAGTGCACCATGTGTACCGCTGTTACATTACAGCATATAGTGCACCATGTGTACCGGCGTTACATTACAGCATATAGTGCACCATGTGTACCGGTGTTACATTACAGCATATAGTGCACCATGTGTACCGGCGTTACATTACAGCATATAGTGCACCATGTGTACCGGCGTTACATTACAGCATATAGTGCACCATGTGTACCGGCGTTACATTACAGCATATAGTGCACCATGTGTACCGGTGTTACATTACTGCATGTAGTGCACCATGTGTACCGCTGTTACATTACAGCATATAGTGCACCATGTGTACCGGTGTTACATTACAGCATATAGTGCACTATGTGTACCGGTGTTACATTACAGCATATAGTGCACCATGTGTACCGCTGTTACATTACAGCATATAGTGCACCATGTGTACCGGTGTTACATTACAGCATATAGTGCACCATGTGTACCGGTGTTACATTACAGCATATAGTGCACCATGTGTACCGGTGTTACATTACAGCATATAGTGCACCATGTGTACCGCTGTTACATTACAGCATATAGTGCACCATGTGTACCGCTGTTACATTACAGCATATAGTGCACCATGTGTACCGCTGTTACATTACTATTATATTCAGGAGCACAGTGTATAGTACTATTATATTCAGGAGCTCAGTGTATAGTACTATTATATTCAGGAGTGCAGTGTATAGTACTATTATATTCAGGGGCGCAGTGTATAGTACTATTATATTCAGGAGTGCAGTGTATAGTACTATTATACTCAGGAGTACAGTGTATGGTACTATTATATTCAGGAGTACAGTGTATAGTACTATTATATTCAGGGGCGCAGTGTATAGTACTATTATATTTAGGAGAACAGTGTATAGTACTATTATATTCAGGAGCACAGTGTATAGTACTATTAGATTCAGGAGTGCAGTGTATAGTACTATTATATTCAGGAGTACAGTGTATAGTACTATTATATTCAGGAGCACAGTGTATAGTAATATTATATTCAGGAGCAGTGTATAGTACTATTATATTCAGGAGTACAGTGTATAGTATTATTATATTCAGGAGAACAGTGTATAGTACTATTATATTCAGGAGCGCAGTGTATAGTACTATTATATTCAGGAGTACAGTGTATAGTACTATTATATTCAGGAGCGCAGTGTACAGTACTATTATATTCAGGGGCACAGTGTATAGTACTATTATATTCAGGAGCACAGTGTATAATACTATTATATTCAGGAGTGCAGTGTATAGTACTATTATATTCAGGAGTACAGTGTATATAGTACTATTATATTCAGGGGCACAGTGTATAGCACTGTTATATTCAGCACAGTGTATATTACTATTATATTCAGGGGCGCAGTGTATAGTACTATTATATTCAGGAGTGCAGTGTATAGTACTATTATATTCAGGAGCACAGTGTATAGTACTATTATATTCAGGGGCGCAGTATATAGTACTATTATATTCGGGAGCACAGTGTATAGTACTATTATATTCATGAGCGCAGTGTATAGTACTATTATATTCAGGAGTACAGTGTATAGTACTATTATATTCAGGAGTACAGTGTATAGTACTATTATATTCAGGGGCGCAGTGTATAGTACTATTATATTCAGGAGCACAGTGTATAGTACTATTATATTCATGAGCGCAGTGTATAGTACTATTATATTCAGGAGTACAGTGTATAGTACTATTATATTCAGGAGCGCAGTGTACAGTACTATTATATTAAGGGGCACAGTGTATAGTACTATTATATTCAGGGGCTCAGTGTATAGTACTATTATATTCAGGAGTACAGTGTATAGTACTATTATATTCAGGAGCAAAGTGTATAGTACTATTATATTCAGGAGTGCAGTGTATAGTACTATTATATTCAGGAGCACAGTGTATAGTACTATTATATTCAGGAGTGCAGTGTATAGTACTATTATATTCAGGAGTACAGTGTATAGTACTATTATATTCAGGAGTACAGTGTATAGTAATATTATATTCAGGAGTACAGTGTATAGTACTATTATATTCAGGAGTACAGTGTATAGTAATATTATATTCAGGAGCACAGTGTATAGTGCTATTATATTCCGGAGTACAGTGTATAGTACTATTCTATTCAGGAGTGCAGTGTATAGTGCTATTATATTCAGGAGTACAGTGTATAGTACTATTATATTCAGGAGCACAGTGTATAGTACTATTATATTCAGGAGTACAGTGTATAGTACTATTATATTCAGGAGTGCAGTGTATAGTACTATTATATTCAGGAGTACAGTGTATAGTACTATTATATTCAGGAGTACAGTGTATAGTAATATTATATTCAGGAGTACAGTGTATAGTATTATTATATTCAGGAGCACAGTATATAGTACTATTATATTCAGGAGCACAGCGTATAGTACTATTATATTCAGGAGTACAGTGTATAGTACTATTATATTCAGGGGCACAGTGTATAGTACTATTATATTCAGGGGCACAGTGTATAGTACTGTTATATTCAGGAGCACAGTGTATAGTACTATTATATTCAGAAGTACAGTGTATAATACTATTATATTCAGGAGTGCAGTGTATAGTACTATTATATTCACGAGTACAGTGTATAGTACTATTATATTCAGGAGTACAGTGTATGGTACTATTATATTCAGGAGTGCAGTGTATAGTACTATTATATTCAGGAGCACAGTGTATAGTACTATTATATTCAGGAGAACAGTGTATACTACTATTATATTCAGGAGTACAGTGTATAATACTATTATATTCAGGAGCACAGTGTATAGTACTATTATATTCAGGAGAACAGTGTATAGTACTATTATATTCAGGAGAGCAGTGTATAGTACCATTATATTCAGGAGCACAGTGTATAGTACTATTATATTCATGAGTACAGTGTATAGTACTATTATATTCAGGAGTACAGTGTATAGTACTATTATATTCAGGAGAACAGTGTATAGTACTATTATATTCAGGAGTACATTGTATAGTACCATTATATTCAGGAGCACAGTGTATAGTACTATTATATTCAGGAGTACAGTGTATAGTACTATTATATTCAGGAGCGCAGTGTATAGTACTATTATATTCAGGAGTGCAGTGTATAGTACTATTATATTCAGGGGCACAGTGTATAGTACTATTATATTCAGGAGTACAGTGTATAGTACTATTATATTCAGGAGCGCAGTGTATAGTACTATTATATTCAGGAGTACAGTGTATAGTACTATTATATTCAGGGGCACAGTGTATAGTACTATTATATTCAGGGGCACAGAGTATAGTACTATTATATTCAGGAGCATAGTGTATAATACTATTATATTCAGGAGTACAGTGTATAGTACTATTATATTCAGGAGCAGTGTATAGTACTATTATATTCAGGAGTACAGTGTATAGTACTATTATATTCAGGAGTACAGTGTATAGTACTATTATATTCAGGAGTACAGTGTATAGTACTATTATATTCAGGAGAACAGTGTATAGTACTATTATATTCAGGAGTACATTGTATAGTACTATTATATTCAGGAGAACAGTGTATAGTACTATTATATTAAGGAGTACAGTGTATAGTACCATTATATTCAGGAGCACAGTGTATAGTACTATTATATTCAGGAGTACAGTGTATAGTACTATTATATTCAGGAGCGCAGTGTATAGTACTATTATATTCAGGAGTGCAGTGTATAGTACTATTATATTCAGGGGCACAGTGTATAGTACTATTATATTCAGGAGTACAGTGTATAGTACTATTATATTCAGGAGCGCAGTGTATAGTACTATTATATTCAGGAGTACAGTGTATAGTACTATTATATTCAGGGGCACAGTGTATAGTACTATTATATTCAGGAGTACAGTGTATAGTACTATTATATTCAGGAGTACAGTGTATAGTACTATTATATTCAGAAGTACAGTGTATAATACTATTATATTCAGGAGTGCAGTGTATAGTACTATTATATTCACGAGTACAGTGTATAGTACTATTATATTCAGGAGTACAGTGTATAGTACTATTATATTCAGGAGAACAGTGTATAGTACTATTATATTCAGGAGTACAGTGTATAGTACTATTATATTCAGGAGAACAGTGTATAGTACTATTATATTCAGGAGAGCAGTGTATAGTACCATTATATTCAGGAGCACAGTGTATAGTACTATTATATTCATGAGTACAGTGTATAGTACTATTATATTCAGGGGCACAGTGTATAGTACTGTTATATTCAGCACAGTGTATAGTACTATTATATTCAGGAGCACAGTGTATAGTACTATTATATTCAGGAGTACAGTGTATAGTACTATTATATTCAGGGGTACAGTGTATAGTACTATTATATTCAGGAGCACAGTGTATAGTACTATTATATTCAGGAGTACAGTGTATAGTACTATTATATTCAGGGGTACAGTGTATAGTACTATTATATTCAGGAGCACAGTGTATAGTACTGTTATATTCAGGAGCACAGTGTATAGTACTATTATATTCAGAAGTACAGTGTATAATACTATTATATTCAGGAGTGCAGTGTATAGTACTATTATATTCACGAGTACAGTGTATAGTACTATTATATTCAGGAGTACAGTGTATGGTACTATTATATTCAGGAGTGCAGTGTATAGTACTATTATATTCAGGAGCACAGTGTATAGTACTATTATATTCAGGAGAACAGTGTATACTACTATTATATTCAGGAGTACAGTGTATAATACTATTATATTCAGGAGCACAGTGTATAGTACTATTATATTCAGGAGAACAGTGTATAGTACTATTATATTCAGGAGAGCAGTGTATAGTACCATTATATTCAGGAGCACAGTGTATAGTACTATTATATTCACGAGTACAGTGTATAGTACTATTATATTCAGGAGTACAGTGTATAGTACTATTATATTCAGGAGAACAGTGTATAGTACTATTATATTCAGGAGTACATTGTATAGTACTATTATATTCAGGAGAACAGTGTATAGTACTATTATATTAAGGAGTACAGTGTATAGTACCATTATATTCAGGAGCACAGTGTATAGTACTATTATATTCAGGAGTACAGTGTATAGTACTATTATATTCAGGAGCGCAGTGTATAGTACTATTATATTCAGGAGTGCAGTGTATAGTACTATTATATTCAGGGGCACAGTGTATAGTACTATTATATTCAGGAGTACAGTGTATAGTACTATTATATTCAGGAGCGCAGTGTATAGTACTATTATATTCAGGAGTACAGTGTATAGTACTATTATATTCAGGGGCACAGTGTATAGTACTATTATATTCAGGGGCACAGAGTATAGTACTATTATATTCAGGAGCATAGTGTATAATACTATTATATTCAGGAGTACAGTGTATAGTACTATTATATTCAGGAGCAGTGTATAGTACTATTATATTCAGGAGTACAGTGTATAGTATTATTATATTCAGGAGTACATTGTATAGTACTATTATATTCAGGAGTACAGTGTATAGTACTATTATATTCAGAAGTACAGTGTATAATACTATTATATTCAGGAGTGCAGTGTATAGTACTATTATATTCACGAGTACAGTGTATAGTACTATTATATTCAGGAGTACAGTGTATAGTACTATTATATTCAGGAGAACAGTGTATAGTACTATTATATTCAGGAGTACAGTGTATAGTACTATTATATTCAGGAGAACAGTGTATAGTACTATTATATTCAGGAGAGCAGTGTATAGTACCATTATATTCAGGAGCACAGTGTATAGTACTATTATATTCATGAGTACAGTGTATAGTACTATTATATTCAGGGGCACAGTGTATAGTACTGTTATATTCAGCACAGTGTATAGTACTATTATATTCAGGAGTGCAGTGTATAGTACTATTATATTCAGGAGCACAGTGTATAGTACTATTATATTCAGGAGTACAGTGTATAGTACTATTATATTCAGGGGTACAGTGTATAGTACTATTATATTCAGGAGCACAGTGTATAGTACTATTATATTCAGGAGTACAGTGTATAGTACTATTATATTCAGGGGCACAGTGTATAGTACTATTATATTCAGGAGCACAGTGTATAGTACTATTATATTCAGGAGCACAGTGTATAGTATTATTATATTCAGGGGCACAGTGTATAGTACTATTATATTCAGGAGTACAGTGTATAGTACTATTATATTCAGGAGTACAGTGTATAGTACTATTATATTCAGGAGTACAGTGTATAGTACTATTATAGTCAGGAGTACAGTGTATAGTATTATTATATTCAGGAGTACAGTGTATAGTAATATTATATTCAGGAGTGCAGTGTATAGTACTATTATATTCAGGGGCACAGTGTATAGTACTGTTATATTCAGCACAGTGTATAGTACTATTATATTCAGGAGTGCAGTGTATAGTACTATTATATTCAGGAGCACAGTGTATAGTACTATTATATTCAGGAGTACAGTGTATAGTACTATTATATTCAGGGGCACAGTGTATAGTACTATTATATTCAGGAGTACAGTGTATAGTACTATTATATTCAGGAGCGCAGTGTATAGTACTATTATATTCAGGAGTACAGTGTATAGTACTATTATATTCAGGGGCACAGTGTATAGTACTATTATATTCAGGGGCACAGAGTATAGTACTATTATATTCAGGAGCATAGTGTATAATACTATTATATTCAGGAGTACAGTGTATAGTACTATTATATTCAGGAGCAGTGTATAGTACTATTATATTCAGGAGTACAGTGTATAGTATTATTATATTCAGGAGTACAGTGTATAGTACTATTATATTCAGGAGTACAGTGTATAGTACTATTATATTCAGAAGTACAGTGTATAATACTATTATATTCAGGAGTGCAGTGTATAGTACTATTATATTCACGAGTACAGTGTATAGTACTATTATATTCAGGAGTACAGTGTATAGTACTATTATATTCAGGAGAACAGTGTATAGTACTATTATATTCAGGAGTACAGTGTATAGTATTATTATATTCAGGAGCACAGTATATAGTACTATTATATTCAGGAGCACAGCGTATAGTACTATTATATTCAGGAGTACAGTGTATAGTACTATTATATTCAGGGGCACAGTGTATAGTACTATTATATTCAGGGGCACAGTGTATAGTACTGTTATATTCAGGAGCACAGTGTATAGTACTATTATATTCAGAAGTACAGTGTATAATACTATTATATTCAGGAGTGCAGTGTATAGTACTATTATATTCACGAGTACAGTGTATAGTACTATTATATTCAGGAGTACAGTGTATGGTACTATTATATTCAGGAGTGCAGTGTATAGTACTATTATATTCAGGAGCACAGTGTATAGTACTATTATATTCAGGAGAACAGTGTATACTACTATTATATTCAGGAGTACAGTGTATAATACTATTATATTCAGGAGCACAGTGTATAGTACTATTATATTCAGGAGAACAGTGTATAGTACTATTATATTCAGGAGAGCAGTGTATAGTACCATTATATTCAGGAGCACAGTGTATAGTACTATTATATTCATGAGTACAGTGTATAGTACTATTATATTCAGGAGTACAGTGTATAGTACTATTATATTCAGGAGAACAGTGTATAGTACTATTATATTCAGGAGTACATTGTATAGTACCATTATATTCAGGAGCACAGTGTATAGTACTATTATATTCAGGAGTACAGTGTATAGTACTATTATATTCAGGAGCGCAGTGTATAGTACTATTATATTCAGGAGTGCAGTGTATAGTACTATTATATTCAGGGGCACAGTGTATAGTACTATTATATTCAGGAGTACAGTGTATAGTACTATTATATTCAGGAGCGCAGTGTATAGTACTATTATATTCAGGAGTACAGTGTATAGTACTATTATATTCAGGGGCACAGTGTATAGTACTATTATATTCAGGGGCACAGAGTATAGTACTATTATATTCAGGAGCATAGTGTATAATACTATTATATTCAGGAGTACAGTGTATAGTACTATTATATTCAGGAGCAGTGTATAGTACTATTATATTCAGGAGTACAGTGTATAGTACTATTATATTCAGGAGTACAGTGTATAGTACTATTATATTCAGGAGTACAGTGTATAGTACTATTATATTCAGGAGAACAGTGTATAGTACTATTATATTCAGGAGTACATTGTATAGTACTATTATATTCAGGAGAACAGTGTATAGTACTATTATATTAAGGAGTACAGTGTATAGTACCATTATATTCAGGAGCACAGTGTATAGTACTATTATATTCAGGAGTACAGTGTATAGTACTATTATATTCAGGAGCGCAGTGTATAGTACTATTATATTCAGGAGTGCAGTGTATAGTACTATTATATTCAGGGGCACAGTGTATAGTACTATTATATTCAGGAGTACAGTGTATAGTACTATTATATTCAGGAGCGCAGTGTATAGTACTATTATATTCAGGAGTACAGTGTATAGTACTATTATATTCAGGGGCACAGTGTATAGTACTATTATATTCAGGAGTACAGTGTATAGTACTATTATATTCAGGAGTACAGTGTATAGTACTATTATATTCAGAAGTACAGTGTATAATACTATTATATTCAGGAGTGCAGTGTATAGTACTATTATATTCACGAGTACAGTGTATAGTACTATTATATTCAGGAGTACAGTGTATAGTACTATTATATTCAGGAGAACAGTGTATAGTACTATTATATTCAGGAGTACAGTGTATAGTACTATTATATTCAGGAGAACAGTGTATAGTACTATTATATTCAGGAGAGCAGTGTATAGTACCATTATATTCAGGAGCACAGTGTATAGTACTATTATATTCATGAGTACAGTGTATAGTACTATTATATTCAGGGGCACAGTGTATAGTACTGTTATATTCAGCACAGTGTATAGTACTATTATATTCAGGAGCACAGTGTATAGTACTATTATATTCAGGAGTACAGTGTATAGTACTATTATATTCAGGGGTACAGTGTATAGTACTATTATATTCAGGAGCACAGTGTATAGTACTATTATATTCAGGAGTACAGTGTATAGTACTATTATATTCAGGGGTACAGTGTATAGTACTATTATATTCAGGAGCACAGTGTATAGTACTGTTATATTCAGGAGCACAGTGTATAGTACTATTATATTCAGAAGTACAGTGTATAATACTATTATATTCAGGAGTGCAGTGTATAGTACTATTATATTCACGAGTACAGTGTATAGTACTATTATATTCAGGAGTACAGTGTATGGTACTATTATATTCAGGAGTGCAGTGTATAGTACTATTATATTCAGGAGCACAGTGTATAGTACTATTATATTCAGGAGAACAGTGTATACTACTATTATATTCAGGAGTACAGTGTATAATACTATTATATTCAGGAGCACAGTGTATAGTACTATTATATTCAGGAGAACAGTGTATAGTACTATTATATTCAGGAGAGCAGTGTATAGTACCATTATATTCAGGAGCACAGTGTATAGTACTATTATATTCACGAGTACAGTGTATAGTACTATTATATTCAGGAGTACAGTGTATAGTACTATTATATTCAGGAGAACAGTGTATAGTACTATTATATTCAGGAGTACATTGTATAGTACTATTATATTCAGGAGAACAGTGTATAGTACTATTATATTAAGGAGTACAGTGTATAGTACCATTATATTCAGGAGCACAGTGTATAGTACTATTATATTCAGGAGTACAGTGTATAGTACTATTATATTCAGGAGCGCAGTGTATAGTACTATTATATTCAGGAGTGCAGTGTATAGTACTATTATATTCAGGGGCACAGTGTATAGTACTATTATATTCAGGAGTACAGTGTATAGTACTATTATATTCAGGAGCGCAGTGTATAGTACTATTATATTCAGGAGTACAGTGTATAGTACTATTATATTCAGGGGCACAGTGTATAGTACTATTATATTCAGGGGCACAGAGTATAGTACTATTATATTCAGGAGCATAGTGTATAATACTATTATATTCAGGAGTACAGTGTATAGTACTATTATATTCAGGAGCAGTGTATAGTACTATTATATTCAGGAGTACAGTGTATAGTATTATTATATTCAGGAGTACATTGTATAGTACTATTATATTCAGGAGTACAGTGTATAGTACTATTATATTCAGAAGTACAGTGTATAATACTATTATATTCAGGAGTGCAGTGTATAGTACTATTATATTCACGAGTACAGTGTATAGTACTATTATATTCAGGAGTACAGTGTATAGTACTATTATATTCAGGAGAACAGTGTATAGTACTATTATATTCAGGAGTACAGTGTATAGTACTATTATATTCAGGAGAACAGTGTATAGTACTATTATATTCAGGAGAGCAGTGTATAGTACCATTATATTCAGGAGCACAGTGTATAGTACTATTATATTCATGAGTACAGTGTATAGTACTATTATATTCAGGGGCACAGTGTATAGTACTGTTATATTCAGCACAGTGTATAGTACTATTATATTCAGGAGTGCAGTGTATAGTACTATTATATTCAGGAGCACAGTGTATAGTACTATTATATTCAGGAGTACAGTGTATAGTACTATTATATTCAGGGGTACAGTGTATAGTACTATTATATTCAGGAGCACAGTGTATAGTACTATTATATTCAGGAGTACAGTGTATAGTACTATTATATTCAGGGGCACAGTGTATAGTACTATTATATTCAGGAGCACAGTGTATAGTACTATTATATTCAGGAGCACAGTGTATAGTATTATTATATTCAGGGGCACAGTGTATAGTACTATTATATTCAGGAGTACAGTGTATAGTACTATTATATTCAGGAGTACAGTGTATAGTACTATTATATTCAGGAGTACAGTGTATAGTACTATTATAGTCAGGAGTACAGTGTATAGTATTATTATATTCAGGAGTACAGTGTATAGTAATATTATATTCAGGAGTGCAGTGTATAGTACTATTATATTCAGGGGCACAGTGTATAGTACTGTTATATTCAGCACAGTGTATAGTACTATTATATTCAGGAGTGCAGTGTATAGTACTATTATATTCAGGAGCACAGTGTATAGTACTATTATATTCAGGAGTACAGTGTATAGTACTATTATATTCAGGGGCACAGTGTATAGTACTATTATATTCAGGAGTACAGTGTATAGTACTATTATATTCAGGAGCGCAGTGTATAGTACTATTATATTCAGGAGTACAGTGTATAGTACTATTATATTCAGGGGCACAGTGTATAGTACTATTATATTCAGGGGCACAGAGTATAGTACTATTATATTCAGGAGCATAGTGTATAATACTATTATATTCAGGAGTACAGTGTATAGTACTATTATATTCAGGAGCAGTGTATAGTACTATTATATTCAGGAGTACAGTGTATAGTATTATTATATTCAGGAGTACAGTGTATAGTACTATTATATTCAGGAGTACAGTGTATAGTACTATTATATTCAGAAGTACAGTGTATAATACTATTATATTCAGGAGTGCAGTGTATAGTACTATTATATTCACGAGTACAGTGTATAGTACTATTATATTCAGGAGTACAGTGTATAGTACTATTATATTCAGGAGAACAGTGTATAGTACTATTATATTCAGGAGTACAGTGTATAGTACTATTATATTCAGGAGAGCAGTGTATAGTACCATTATATTCATGAGTACAGTGTATAGTACTATTATATTCAGGAGCACAGTGTATAGTACTATTATATTCAGGGGCGCAGTGTATAGTACTATTATATTCAGGAGTACAGTGTATAGTTCTATTATATTCAGGAGTACAGTGTATAGTACTATTATATTCAGGAGTACAGTGTATAGTACTATTATATTCAGGAGTACAGTGTATAGTACTATTATATTCAGGAGCACAGTGTATAGTACTATTATATTCAGGAGTACAGTGTATAGTACTATTATATTCAGGAGTACAGTGTATAGTACTATTATATTCAGGAGCACAGTGTATAGTACTATTATATTCAGGAGCGCAGTGTATAGTACTATTATATTCAGGAGTGCAGTGTATAGTACTATTATATTCAGGAGTACAGTGTATAGTACTATTATATTCAGGAGTACAGTGTATAGTAATATTATATTCAGGAGTACAGTGTATAGTACTATTATATGCAGGAGTACAGTGTATAGTACTATTATATTCAGGAGCGCAGTGTATAGTACTATTATATTCAGGAGTGCAGTGTATAGTACTATTATATTCAGGAGTACAGTGTATAGTACTATTATATTCAGGAGTACAGTGTATAGTAATATTATATTCACGAGTACAGTGTATAGTAATATTATATTCAGGAGCACAGTGTATAGTGCTATTATATTCCGGAGTACAGTGTATAGTACTATTCTATTCAGGAGTGCAGTGTATAGTGCTATTATATTCAGGAGTACAGTGTATAGTACTATTATATTCAGGAGCACAGTGTATAGTACTATTATATTCAGGAGTACAGTGTATAGTACTATTATATTCAGGAGTGCAGTGTATAGTACTATTATATTCAGGAGTACAGTGTATAGTACTAATATATTCAGGAGTACAGTGTATAGTACTATTATATTCAGGAGTACAGTGTATAGTATTATTATATTCAGGAGCACAGTATATAGTACTATTATATTCAGGAGCACAGTGTATAGTACTATTATATTCAGGGGCACAGTGTATAGTACTGTTATATTCAGCACAGTGTATAGTACTATTATATTCAGGAGCCCAGTGTATAATACTATTATATTAAGGGGCACAGTGTATAGTACTATTATATTCAGGTGTACAGTGTATAGTACTATTATATTCAGGAGTACAGTGTATAGTACTATCAGGTATAGTACTATTATATTCAGGAGTGCAGTGTATAGTACTATTATATTCACGAGTACAGTGTATAGTACTATTATATTCAGGAGTACAGTGTATAGTACTATTATATTCAGGAGAACAGTGTATAGTACTATTATATTCAGGAGTACAGTGTATAGTACTATTATATTCAGGAGAACAGTGTATAGTACTATTATATTCAGGAGAGCAGTGTATAGTACCATTATATTCAGGAGCACAGTGTATAGTACTATTATATTCATGAGTACAGTGTATAGTACTATTATATTCAGGGGCACAGTGTATAGTACTGTTATATTCAGCACAGTGTATAGTACTATTATATTCAGGAGTGCAGTGTATAGTACTATTATAATCAGGAGCACAGTGTATAGTACTATTATATTCAGGAGTACAGTGTATAGTACTATTATATTCAGGGTCACAGTGTATAGTACTATTATATTCAGGAGTACAGTGTATAGTACTATTATATTCAGGAGCGCAGTGTATAGTACTATTATATTCAGGGGCACAGAGTATAGTACTATTATATTCAGGAGCGCAGTGTATAGTACTATTATATTCATGAGTACAGTCTATAGTACTATTATATTCAGGAGCAGTGTATAGTACTATTATATTCAGGAGCACAGTGTATAATACTATTATATTCAGGAGAACAGTATAGTACTATTATATTCAGGAGTACAGTGTATAGTACTATTATATTCAGGGGCACAGTGTATAGTACTATTATATTCAGGAGTACAGTGTATAGTACTATTATATTCAGGAGGACAGTGTATAGTACTATTATATTCAGGAGTACAGTGTATAGTACTGTTATATTCAGCACAGTGTATAGTACTATTATATTCAGGAGTACAGTGTATAGTACTATTATATTCAGGAGTACAGTGTATAGTACTATTATATTCAGGAGCACAGTGTATAGTACTATTATATTCAGGAGTACAGTGTATAGTAATATTATATTCAGGAGTGCAGTGTATAGTACTATTATATTCAGGAGCACAGTGTATAGTACTATTATATTCAGGGGCACAGTGTATAGTACTATTATATTCAGGAGCACAGTGTATAGTACTATTATATTCAGGAGCACAGTGTATAGTATTATTATATTCAGGGGCACAGTGTATAGTACTATTATATTCAGGAGTACAGTGTATAGTACTATTATATTCAGGAGTACAGTGTATAGTACTGTTATATTCAGGAGTACAGTGTATAGTACTATTATATTCAGGAGCACAGTGTATAGTACTATTATATTCAGGAGAACAGTGTATAGTACTATTATATTCAGGAGCGCAGTGTATAGTACTATTATATTCAGTAGTACAGTGTATGGTACTATTATATTCAGGAGTACAGTGTGTAGTACTATTATATTCAGTAGTACAGTGTATAGTAATATTATATTCAGGAGCGCAGTGTATAGTACGATTATATTCATGAGTACAGTGTATAGTACTATTATATTCAGGAGCACAGTGTATATTACTATTATATTCAGGAGCACAGTGTATAGTACTATTATATTCAGGGGCACAGTGTATAGTACTATTATATTCAGTAGTACAGTGTATAGTACTATTATATTCAGGGGCACAGTGTATAGTACTATTATATTCAGGAGCGCAGTGTATAGTACTATTATATTCAGGAGCACAGTGTATAGTACTATTATATTCAGGTGTACATTGTATAGTACTATTATATTCAGTAGTACAGTGTATAGTACTATTATATTCAGGAGCACAGTGTATAGTACTATTATATTCAGTAGTACAGTGTATAGTACTATTATATTCAGGGGCGCAGTGTATAGTACTATTATATTCAGGAGTACAGTGTATAGTACTATTATATTCAGGAGCGCAGTGTATAGTACTATTATATTCAGGGGCACAGTGTATAGTACTATTATATTCAGGAGCATAGTGTATAATACTATTATATTCAGGAGTACAGTGTATAGTACTATTATATTCAGGAGCAGTGTATAGTACTATTATATTCAGGAGTACAGTGTATAGTATTATTATATTCAGGAGCACAGTGTATAGTACTATTATATTCAGGAGTGCAGTGTATAGTACTATTATATTCACGAGTACAGTGTATAGTACTATTATATTCAGGAGTACAGTGTATAGTACTATTATATTCAGGAGAACAGTGTATAGTACTATTATATTCTGGAGTACAGTGTATAGTACTATTATATTCAGGAGAACAGTGTATAGTACTATTATATTCAGGAGAACAGTGTATAGTACTATTATATTCAGGAGAGCAGTGTATAGTACCATTATATTCAGGAGCACAGTGTATAGTACTATTATATTCAGGGGCACAGTGTATAGTACTGTTATATTCAGCACAGTGTATAGTACTATTATATTCAGGAGTACAGTGTATAGTACTATTATATTCAGGAGCACAGTGTATAGTACTATTATATTCAGGAGTACAGTGTATAGTACTATTATATTCAGGAGCACAGTGTATAGTACTATTATATTCAGGAGTACAGTGTATAGTACTATTATATTCAGGAGCACAGTGTATAGTACTATTATATTCAGGAGTACAGTGTATAGTACTATTATATTCAGGAGCACAGTGTATAGTACTATTATATTCAGGAGTACAGTGTATAGTACTATTATATTCAGGGGTACAGTGTATAGTACTATTATATTCAGGAGCACAGTGTATAGTACTATTATATTCAGGAGTACAGTGTATAGTACTATTATATTCAGGGGCACAGTGTATAGTACTATTATATTCAGGAGCACAGTGTATAGTACTATTATATTCAGGAGCACAGTGTATAGTATTATTATATTCAGGGGCACAGTGTATAGTACTATTATATTCAGGAGTACAGTGTATAGTACTATTATATTCAGGAGTACAGTGTATAGTACTGTTATATTCAGGAGCACAGTGTATAGTACTATTATATTCAGGAGTACAGTGTATAGTACTATTATATTCAGGGGCACAGTGTATAGTACTATTATATTCAGGAGTACAGTGTATAGTACTATTATATTCAGGAGCACAGTGTATAGTACTATTATATTCAGGAGTACAGTGTATAGTACTATTATATTCAGGAGTACAGTGTATAGTACTATTATATTCAGGAGCACAGTGTATAGTACTATTATATTCAGGAGTACAGTGTATAGTACTATTATAGTCAGGAGTACAGTGTATAGTATTATTATATTCAGGAGTACAGTGTATAGTAATATTATATTCAGGAGTGCAGTGTATAGTACTATTATATTCAGGAGCACAGTGTATAGTACTATTATATTCAGGGGCACAGTGTATAGTACTATTATATTCAGGAGTGCAGTGTATAGTACTATTATATTCAGGAGTACAGTGTATAGTAATATTATATTCAGGAGCACAGTGTATAGTGCTATTATATTCCGGAGTACAGTGTATAGTACTATTCTATTCAGGAGTGCAGTGTATAATACTATTATATTCAGGAGTACAGTGTATAGTACTAATATATTCAGGAGTACAGTGTATAGTAATATTATATTCAGGAGTACAGTGTATAGTATTATTATATTCAGGAGCACAGTATATAGTACTATTATATTCAGGAGCACAGTGTATAGTACTATTATATTCAGGAGTACAGTGTATAGTACTATTATATTCAGGGGCACAGTGTATAGTACTGTTATATTCAGCACAGTGTATAGTACTATTATATTCAGGAGCGCAGTGTATAATACTATTATATTAAGGGGCACAGTGTATAGTACTATTATATTCAGGTGTACAGTGTATAGTACTATTATATTCAGGAGTACAGTGTATAGTACTATCAGGTATAGTACTATTATATTCAGGAGTGCAGTGTATAGTACTATTATATTCACGAGTACAGTGTATAGTACTATTATATTCAGGAGTACAGTGTATAGTACTATTATATTCAGGAGAACAGTGTATAGTACTATTATATTCAGGAGAACAGTGTATAGTACTATTATATTCAGGAAAGCAGTGTATAGTACCATTATATTCAGGAGCACAGTGTATAGTACTATTATATTCATGAGTACAGTGTATAGTACTATTATATTCAGGGGCACAGTGTATAGTACTGTTATATTCAGCACAGTGTATAGTACTATTATATTCAGGAGTGCAGTGTATAGTACTATTATATTCAGGAGCACAGTGTATAGTACTATTATATTCAGGAGTACAGTGTATAGTACTATTATATTCAGGAGCACAGTGTATAGTACTATTATATTCAGGAGTACAGTGTATAGTACTATTATATTCAGGAGCACAGTGTATAGTACTATTATATTCAGGAGCGCAGTGTATAGTACTATTATATTCAGGAGTGCAGTGTATAGTACTATTATATTCAGGAGTACAGTGTATAGTACTATTATATTCAGGAGTACAGTGTATAGTAATATTATATTCAGCAGTACAGTGTATAGTACTATTATATTCAGGAGTACAGTGTATAGTAATATTATATTCAGGAGCACAGTGTATAGTGCTATGATATTCCGGAGTACAGTGTATAGTATTATTCTATTCAGGAGTGCAGTGTATAGTGCTATTATATTCAGGAGTACAGTGTATAGTACTATTATATTCAGGAGCACAGTGTATAGTACTATTATATTCAGGAGTACAGTGTATAGTACTATTATATTCAGGAGTGCAGTGTATAGTACTATTATATTCAGGAGTACAGTGTATAGTACTAATATATTCAGGAGTACAGTGTATAGTAATATTATATTCAGGAGTACAGTGTATAGTATTATTATATTCAGGAGCACAGTATATAGTACTATTATATTCAGGAGCACAGTGTATAGTACTATTATATTCAGGAGTACAGTGTATAGTACTATTATATTCAGGGGCACAGTGTATAGTACTGTTATATTCAGCACAGTGTATAGTACTATTATATTCAGGAGCGCAGTGTATAATACTATTATATTAAGGGGCAGAGTGTATAGTACTATTATATTCAGGTGTACAGTGTATAGTACTATTATATTCAGGAGTACAGTGTATAGTACTATCAGGTATAGTACTATTATATTCAGGAGTGCAGTGTATAGTACTATTATATTCACGAGTACAGTGTATAGTACTATTATATTCAGGAGTACAGTGTATAGTACTATTATATTCAGGAGAACAGTGTATAGTACTATTATATTCAGGAGTACAGTGTATAGTACTATTATATTCAGGAGCACAGTGTATAGTACAATTATATTCAGGAGTACAGTGTATAGTACTATTATATTCAGTAGTACAGTCTATAGTACTATTATATTCAGGAGCACAGTGTATAGTATTATTATATTCAGTAGTACAGTGTATAGTACTATTATATTCAGGAGCACAGTATATAGTACTATTATATTCAGGAGTGCAGTGTATAGTAGTATTATATTCAGGAGCACAGTGTATAGAATTATTATATTCAGGAGCGTAGTGTATAGTACTATTATATTCAGGAGTACAGTGTATAGTACTATTATATTCAGGAGCGCAGTGTATAGTACTATTATATTCAGGAGTACAGTATATAGTACTATTATATTCAGTACTACAGTGTATAGTACTATTATATTCAGTAGTACAGTGTATAGTACTATTATATTCAGGAGTACAGTGTATAGTACTATTATATTCAGGAGAACAGTGTATAGTACTATTATATTCAGGAGTACGGTGTATAGTACTATTATATTCAGGAGCACAGTGTATAGTACTATTATATTCAGGAGTACAGTGTATAGTACTATTATATTCAGGAGTACAGTGTATAGTACTATTATATTCAGGAGCGTAGTGTATAGTACTATTATATTCAGGAGTACAGTGTATAGTACTATTATAT
Organism: Rhinoderma darwinii; assembly: GCF_050947455.1. Classification (NCBI taxonomy): domain Eukaryota; kingdom Metazoa; phylum Chordata; class Amphibia; order Anura; family Rhinodermatidae; genus Rhinoderma; species Rhinoderma darwinii. Next base: position 88,066,624 of record NC_134697.1, on the reverse strand, counting down.
TCAGGAGTACAGTGTATAGTACTATTAGATTCAGGAGCATAGTGTATAATACTATTATATTCAGGAGTACAGTGTATAGTACTATTATATTCAGGAGCACAGTGTATAATACTATTATATTCAGGAGTACAGTGTATAGTACTATTATATTCAGGAGTACAGTGTATAGTACTATTATATTCAGGAGCACAGTGTATAGTACAATTATATTCAGGAGTACAGTGTATAGTACTATTATATTCAGGAGTACAGTCTATAGTACTATTATATTCAGGAGCACAGTGTATAGTATTATTATATTCAGGAGTACAGTGTATAGTAGTATTATATTCAGGAGCACAGTGTATAGAATTATTATATTCAGGAGCGCAGTGTATAGTACTATTATATTCAGGAGTACAGTGTATAGTACTATTATATTCAGGAGCGCAGTGTATAGTACTATTATATTCAGGAGTGCAGTGTATAGTACTATTATATTCAGGAGTGCAGTGTATAGTACTATTATATTCATGAGCGCAGTGTATAGTAATATTATATTCAGGAGTACAGTGTATAGTACTATTATATTCAGGAGCACAGTGTATAGTACTATTATATTCAGGAGTACAGTATATAGTACTATTATATTCAGGAGCACAGTGTATAGTACTATTATATTCAGGAGTACAGTATATAGTACTATTATATTCAGTAGTACAGTGTATAGTACTATTATATTCAGGAGCACAGTGTATAGTACTATTATATTCAGGAGTACAGTGTATAGTACTATTATATTCAGGGGCACAGTGTATAGTACTATTATATTCAGGAGTACAGTGTATAGTACTATTATATTCAGGAGCGCAGTGTATAGTACTATTATATTCAGGAGTACAGTGTATAGTACTATTATATTCAGGGGCACAGTGTATAGTACTATTATATTCAGGGGCACAGAGTATAGTACTATTATATTCAGGAGCATAGTGTATAATACTATTATATTCAGGAGTACAGTGTATAGTACTATTATATTCAGAAGCAGTGTATAGTACTATTATATTCAGGAGTACAGTGTATAGTATTATTATATTCAGGAGTACAGTGTATAGTACTATTATATTCAGGAGTACAGTGTATAGTACTATTATATTCAGGAGAACAGTGTATAGTACTATTATATTCAGGAGTACAGTGTATAGTACTATTATATTCAGAAGTACAGTGTATAATACTATTATATTCAGGAGTGCAGTGTATAGTACTATTATATTCACGAGTACAGTGTATAGTACTATTATATTCAGGAGTACAGTGTATAGTACTATTATATTCAGGAGAACAGTGTATAGTACTATTATATTCAGGAGTACAGTGTATAGTACTATTATATTCAGGAGCACAGTGTATAGTACTATTATATTCAGGAGCGCAGTGTATAGTACTATTATATTCAGGAGTGCAGTGTATAGTACTATTATATTCAGGAGTACAGTGTATAGTACTATTATATTCAGGAGTACAGTGTATAGTAATATTATATTCAGGAGTACAGTGTATAGTACTATTATATGCAGGAGACAGTGTATAGTACTATTATATTCAGGAGCGCAGTGTATAGTACTATTATATTCAGGAGTGCAGTGTATAGTACTATTATATTCAGGAGTACAGTGTATAGTACTATTATATTCAGGAGTACAGTGTATAGTAATATTATATTCACGAGTACAGTGTATAGTAATATTATATTCAGGAGCACAGTGTATAGTGCTATTATATTCCGGAGTACAGTGTATAGTACTATTCTATTCAGGAGTGCAGTGTATAGTGCTATTATATTCAGGAGTACAGTGTATAGTACTATTATATTCAGGAGCACAGTGTATAGTACTATTATATTCAGGAGTACAGTGTATAGTACTATTATATTCAGGAGTGCAGTGTATAGTACTATTATATTCAGGAGTACAGTGTATAGTACTAATATATTCAGGAGTACAGTGTATAGTACTATTATATTCAGGAGTACAGTGTATAGTATTATTATATTCAGGAGCACAGTATATAGTACTATTATATTCAGGAGCACAGTGTATAGTACTATTATATTCAGGGGCACAGTGTATAGTACTGTTATATTCAGCACAGTGTATAGTACTATTATATTCAGGAGCCCAGTGTATAATACTATTTTATATTAAGGGGCACAGTGTATAGTACTATTATATTCAGGTGTACAGTGTATAGTACTATAATATTCAGGAGTACAGTGTATAGTACTATCAGGTATAGTACTATTATATTCAGGAGTGCAGTGTATAGTACTATTATATTCACGAGTACAGTGTATAGTACTATTATATTCATGACTTAAGGTATGTTTGATGCTTCCGCTATCTACGACCTTACACCCCAAACCCCAATAAGAGACCACACATGAATTTTGGTGTAAAGGCCACAGCAGCCATTTATTAAACACACCTTTTTTCTGAAAAAGAGCATAACCATAAACACATCATAACTCCATGATAACATCCTGCTCTATTTCCCAACTCCAGATAAAGGATCCTTGAAGGCACTTCAATCATTAAACTCCATCGTTTCCTTATTAGGTCTGGACCCCTTACCCTACAGCCGTTCTGCACCTGACCCGAGGGCACCAACCATGTCCAAGACCTCTCTCTCCCTTCCTGGGGACCCTGCCCATCAGGAATATATATGAGCTGGGTAACCACTCCCCAGCCCCTCCAATACTATCCCGGGTTAAACGCCCCGAGTTCTCTTGCAACAATCTCCATTGTTGCTTCTCCTTCTTACCATTCCGTGCCTCCAAAGACCCCTCCTCCTACCGCCATTGCTACTGTGACAAAACAAAACCCCAACCGACAAATTCCCATAAACAGGAGAAAATACTGGGAGGGCGGGCGGGACAAAACTTTCTCCTGTTGTCCAGCGGGAAAGAGGGCTGCCTCTTCCCCGCATGGATTTATATACTTTATTCTCCACCCACCACATATAGATACATTTTGCCCCCTGCCCCTTTCACATAACCCTCCCATCCCTATAAATATAGCCTAAAACATAATACCTAGAACATAATAGCCTAGAACTCCCAAACACCTAGTCATGCGCTTCCTTCATTACGGCTGCGCCTACATTACGCTGGGCTTACTTGACTTAAGGTATGTTTGATGCTTCCGCTATCTACGACCTTACACCCCAAACCCCAATAAGAGACCACACATGAATTTTGGTGTAAAGGCCACAGCAGCCATTTATTAAACACACCTTTTTTCTGAAAAAGAGCATAACCATAAACACATCATAACTCCATGATAACATCCTGCTCTATTTCCCAACTCCAGATAAAGGATCCTTGAAGGCACTTCAATCATTAAACTCCATCGTTTCCTTATTAGGTCTGGACCCCTTACCCTACAGCCGTTCTGCACCTGACCCGAGGGCACCAACCATGTCCAAGACCTCTCTCTCCCTTCCTGGGGACCCTGCCCATCAGGAATATATATGAGCTGGGTAACCACTCCCCAGCCCCTCCAATACTATCCCGGGTTAAACGCCCCGAGTTCTCTTGCAACAATCTCCATTGTTGCTTCTCCTTCTTACCATTCCGTGCCTCCAAAGACCCCTCCTCCTACCGCCACGACAATCATGTGTGACCCCTTACACATGGTTGTCCCTCCACAACTGCAGGGCTTTCTCCATGCCCTCCTTAATGTCCAGGGTCCACATATCCAGACCCACCTCGTTTAGATGAACACCATCCGCCCTGAGGAAACCTACCTCTCTACCCTCCAACTCCTTATGCCGCACCACAACACCGCCATTGCGTGCCACAAACCTGCCAACTACCTTGTTGACTTTTGCTCGCGCTTTGTTTAAGCTATGTACGGAACGTGCCTGCCGCCACACCTTGCGAGCCACAATATCAGACCATACAATAACCACTCCTGGGAACGCCGACCACAACCGCAAAAGGTCAATCTTCACATCCCTCACTAAATCCCTGGACGACCGAATGCCCAAATCATTGCCGCCAAGGTGCACCACTAAGATATCCGGCGCCCTGTCCAAACCTGCATAAAATTGTACCTCTGGTAACAGCCTACACCACAGCATGCCCCGCAGGCCCAACCATCTGACCTGCACTTCTGCGTGATCCATGCCCAACTGCCGTCCGGCCGGACGAACATCAGCACGCACACCTCCCCAGTGTACGTAGGAGTGCCCCATGATCCAAATCAAGCAGGGACCTGCACCTAAAACAACACAAAACAACAACGTAACTACTCCATATCCACCTCCAGCACATCTTATCTCCACCGCCTCAAAGCAAGTGAGGCCGCACATACAACCTATATCTGTCTGACTCCCACCTGCCGATCTTCTTAACCATCGCCGGGATAAACCCCACCGAGCTGCTTCCGTAGCTGCGCCAATTCTAAAGGAATGAGAGCTAAAACCTGCTCCACCTCTGCCGGACAACAGGATACATTTTTTGAACACCTGTGAAAACTGGAATTTTGACAGAGACAGCCCGTCTGCATGAACCAACAAGGATGCCGGGCCCTCAGGCCTCACCGCAACAAACTCCCGAAAACCGCGGACCGGGCACACCCGCGACCCAGGTAACTCATACAAGCGCACCACAAAACCTCTCCCTTCCTGATCTGTCTTAGATCTACGGAGCAAACAAGAAAGGCAGGAGCCATCCAAATCCACATCAGCGTACAATAAACCCCCTGCCACACTCTTACTGGCCGACACCAACTCCGATATCCGGAACGCCCCAAAGAAAGCCAAAGAAAAGGCCAGTGTAAATAGCCGCACTTCAAATGCTGAAACACAAACCTCCCTCAACAACTCACAAATTGCTACCAACAGCTCAAATGACACCGGCTTCCTGAGATCCCTAACTGCGGAACCCCTCCTGAAACCCTTCATTGCCTGCCGCACCAGAAAGGACTTAGTCACGTCCTCCTCACCTTTCTTCTTGAACCAAAAAGCCAAGGCCGACAAACTCCGAGCGACCGTTGCTGCAGACGACCCCTCACTGTACGCCTTTCCTATAAAATACAGCAAACACGCCTGCCGATCTGCAATACCTGCCTGCGCATTTTCCAACAACGCCTCCCATACCTGCCATACCGCACTGTACCTCTGCCACGTGACCGCAGTAACCGACCTTTCTACAAGCGACATCGCCATTGTCACACCACCTTCCACAGATGCTCTGGACAAGGCAGGCCATGAGACTCCGCCCCCGGCGCCAGCAGACGAAACCTGTCCCACTGTTGACGAGAAAGGGAATCAGCCACAGAATTCAGCACCCCAGGAATATGCACTGCCACAAAATGCGCATTCAACATCAGACCTCTCAAAACTAAATGTCGCAATAGCCGCACGACTGGCGGAGAATTAGCTGTCTGCGCATTAACGGCCTGAACAACACCCAGATTGTCACATACGAAACGCACTCTCCGGTCCCGCAGACAATCCCCCCACAACTCCGCAGCCACCACAATCGGGAACAATTCCAGCAGAGCCAAGTTACGAACAAAACCACAATCATGCCAAGCATCTGGCCAAACTCCTGCACACCACTGCCCCTGGAAATAAGCCCCAAATCCACAAGCACCTGATGCATCAGTATACAGCTCCAAGTCCACACTAGACACCGGCTGATACATGAGCACCGACCGCCCATTATAGGTCTGCAAAAACTCCCCCCACACCAACAAATCAGCTTTCAACTCCGCCGACAACCTAATGAAATGATGAGGGGAATGCACCCCTGCGGTAGCACTCGCCAATCGCCTGCAAAACACCCGCCCCATGGGCATAATCCTACAAGCAAAATTCAAATGCCCCAACAAGGATTGCAAGTCCCGCAACTGTATTTTCTTCCTGCGCAGCGCACTCGCCACCAACTCTCTCAACTCCAGCAACTTATCATCAGGCAAGCGACACTCCATGTTATCTGAATCAATCATGATTCCCAAAAACTTAATGACCGTCGTGGGTCCCTCAGTTTTTTCAGGCGCCAGAGGTACCCCAAAATCCATTGCCACTCTCTCCATAGTGTGTAGCAATCCTGCACACACATAGGTACCCGGCGGACCGATAAACAGGAAATCATCCAGATAATGTAGCGCAGATTGCACCTGCGCCTCCCGACGTACTACCCACTCCAAAAACGTGCTAAACATCTCAAAATAAGCGCATGAAATGGAGCAGCCCATCGGGAGGCAACAATCTACAAAATATTCCTCCTGCCAATAACATCCCAGCAAACAAAAACTATCCGGATGCACCGGCAATAAACGAAAAGCGGCCTCAATGTCAGTTTTCGCTAACAGAGAGCCCTTCCCGTATTTCCGAACCCAAACAACCGCCGCATCAAAGTTAGTGTAACTAACCGCGCACAGGGCCGGATCAATGCCGTCATTCACCGACTCGCCTTCCGGATAAGACAAGTGATGAATAAGGCGGAATTTATTCACCTCCTTTTTTGGAACCAAACCTAAAGGGGAAACCCGCAAACTCTGAACAGGCGGGGAGGAAAACGGCCCCGCCATGCGGCCCAAAGCCACCTCCTTCAGCAGCTTATCCGTAACCAGATCAGGCCGCGCCAAAGCAGACGACAAATTACGGACTACCCCATCACGTCCAACCGACGTACAAGGAATCCGAAAACCTTCTGAAAATCCTAACCACAACAATTCCGCCACTTTCCTATTTGGATAGCCCCTTAAAAACGGGAGCATCCTTTCCACCCTCACCGGCGTCGCCCCTCTTCTGCTCAGCATCTCCCTGCCTGCCCTTATGCTTCTTGAAGCATCTGGACAAACCATGGGCGCCTCCGCAACCGGAGCACTCGTGCTTGTACCTACAATCTGGGCCGAACTTGCAATGCCCCTCATTATACTGCCAGCAACACCCCTTTCCTGAGGATCCTGACCGACCCGCTGCTGACCCCTGACCGCCGGCCGCATCCCGAAAGGGCTGCTGCCCCTGTTTTGGTGCAGACATCAGACGCATCCATAAACTGATATCCTTGTGATCCCATCGCAACGACGGGCGCACCGACTTCCGCTGACGAAACTGTTCGTCATACCGCAACCACGCACTACCACCGTATACACGATACGCCTCCCCTACCGAATCCATATAACAGAATAGCGCCGAACAGTTCTCCGGCGCCTTCTCACCCACCACACTAGCCAATATAGCGAAGGCCTGCAGCCAATTCGCAAAAGTCCGTGGAATCAAGCGATACCGCCGCCGCTCCTCCTCCTCTTTCTTACTTTCATCCGGTTTCCACCGGTCCAAATTAAACTTCTCTAACGGCAGCAAAGAAAAAATCTCAACATATTCATCTTTCCATATCTTTTCCCTAATCTCCACCTTCAAATGTGCCCCCAGCGGGCCCTCAAAACACACATAAACCTCACCTTTAGCGGCGTCAGCCAAACGCACATCCTCCACCACCTTCTTAGCTGTACTAGCCGCCTCGTCAACCGCTTTTCCCACAGCCACTACGGCACCCACAACCGGCGCCACTTCACTAACACCCGCAATCACTGCCGCAGCTGCACCAGAAATCGCCTCATTAGCAACCGCACTCCCTGCCGCACTAGCAGACGCCTCACTAGCAGCGCCCCATACCCTCGCTGGCGACTGCTCTACGCCTGGCACAATTCTCATAAAATACTCCTGCATCCCTCTAAACAACAATTGCATCTGTGACATTGACAATATCCCCCCCACATCCCCCCCACACATCCCCGGCACCACATCCGTGGTAGACTCACCCGTACGTCCCTGAGGTGACCTCCCAGCGGACGCGTCCATCACTCCAGATAATCCAGGCGTCGGTCGAGACGATCCTGGGGAGTGGTGCTCCTGCACCCCACGCTCCCCGTAGCTCCCCGCACTTCCAGTCGCTGCTGCTCTAGGCTCCGCGGAATGCGGCCCGTCCAAGATCCTGCCACCCCCTGGTGGCGTGGCATATTCAGAACGACAGCCCTGCCGATCCAGTCCTTCTGCAGGGCTGTCAAAATAAAATCTTCTTGTCGTCGTCGCTGCCTGTATAGCAGACCGCTGCCCCCCCTCGTCCGGATGGGGCCCGGCGTCACTCCAAGAAGTTGCCCGGGTACCTCCGGTCGCTGTCGCCGCCGCACGCCTCCCTGCTCCTGCAGGAGGCGATCTCGCTCCCCATCTAGATGCCGCCCGCCTCTTCCTGCGGGTCGGTGCTGGTGTCCTGATGTCTGTACGCTGAGCTCCTCCGGCACCTGGAGCATCGGCGCCGGAGAAAGCCGTCACTTCCGGACCTGCGCGCGCATCCGGCCCAGCGCGCACATCCGGTCCTGTGCGCGCATCCGGTCTTGCGCGCGCATCCGGTCCCGCCTCCACTTCCGGCGTTGTTGTTGAAGACAGGAGGGAGGAAGATGGCCGCCGCGGCCCCCCCCCTCCTGTCACCTCCGGTCTCGCCCGCCTGATGGGATTCCTCCCTGACCTCCGTGGACCGTCGCCAGGGTGCAGCTCCGGACCAGCAGGAGGAGGAGGGTCCCTGGAGGGGCTCCCTCGGCGCCGACCAGACCGAGGCGTCTCTGCAGATGAAGGCCTCTCCTGAGGCCTGGAACGCCTGCTGCTGCGTCCCTCACTCTCCTCTCCAGCCGCTGGAACCGGAGGAAGAGCCCCGGCAATCAGCGCATCCAGCCATCCCACGCCGTGCTGCATCGCTGCATCCCGGATCCTGGCCATCGTTGACTCCATCGCCGCTTCCATCAGGTAAGTAGAAAATATTAATATGTATATTTTTCTTTTAAATGTAATAACAGGACAAAACTTTCTCCTGTTGTCCAGCGGGAAAGAGGGCTGCCTCTTCCCCGCATGGATTTATATACTTTATTCTCCACCCACCACATATAGATACATTTTGCCCCCTGCCCCTTTCACATAACCCTCCCATCCCTATAAATATAGCCTAAAACATAATACCTAGAACATAATAGCCTAGAACTCCCAAACACCTAGTCATGCGCTTCCTTCATTACGGCTGCGCCTACATTACGCTGGGCTTACTGGAGTACAGTGTATAGTACTATTATATTCAGGAGAACAGTGTATAGTACTATTATATTCAGGAGTACAGTGTATAGTACTATTATATTCAGGAGAACAGTGTATAGTACTATTATATTCAGGAGAGCAGTGTATAGTACCATTATATTCAGGAGCACAGTGTATAGTACTATTATATTCATGAGTACAGTGTATAGTACTATTATATTCAGGGGCACAGTGTATAGTACTGTTATATTCAGCACAGTGTATAGTACTATTATATTCATGAGTGCAGTGTATAGTACTATTATAATCAGGAGCACAGTGTATAGTACTATTATATTCAGGAGTACAGTGTATAGTACTATTATATTCAGGGTCACAGTGTATAGTACTATTATATTCAGGAGTACAGTGTATAGTACTATTATATTCAGGAGCGCAGTGTATAGTACTATTATATTCAGGGGCACAGAGTATAGTACTATTATATTCAGGAGCGCAGTGTATAGTACTATTATATTCATGAGTACAGTCTATAGTACTATTATATTCAGGAGCAGTGTATAGTACTATTATATTCAGGAGCACAGTGTATAATACTATTATATTCAGGAGAACAGTATAGTACTATTATATTCAGGAGTACAGTGTATAGTACTATTATATTCAGGGGCACAGTGTATAGTACTATTATATTCAGGAGTACAGTGTATAGTACTATTATATTCAGGAGTACAGTGTATAGTACTATTATATTCAGGAGTACAGTGTATAGTACTATTATATTCAGGAGCACAGTGTATAGTACTATTATATTCAGGAGTACAGTGTATAGTAATATTATATTCAGGAGTGCAGTGTATAGTACTATTATATTCAGGAGCACAGTGTATAGTACTATTATATTCAGGGGCACAGTGTATAGTACTATTATATTCAGGAGCACAGTGTATAGTACTATTATATTCAGGAGCACAGTGTATAGTATTATTATATTCAGGGGCACAGTGTATAGTACTATTATATTCAGGAGTACAGTGTATAGTACTATTATATTCAGGAGTACAGTGTATAGTACTGTTATATTCAGGAGTACAGTGTATAGTACTATTATATTCAGGAGCACAGTGTATAGTACTATTATATTCAGGAGAACAGTGTATAGTACTATTATATTCAGGAGCGCAGTGTATAGTACTATTATATTCAGTAGTACAGTGTATGGTACTATTATATTCAGGAGTACAGTGTGTAGTACTATTATATTCAGTAGTACAGTGTATAGTAATATTATATTCAGGAGCGCAGTGTATAGTACGATTATATTCATGAGTACAGTGTATAGTACTATTATATTCAGGAGCACAGTGTATAGTACTATTATATTCAGGAGCACAGTGTATAGTACTATTATATTCAGGGGCACAGTGTATAGTACTATTATATTCAGTAGTACAGTGTATAGTACTATTATATTCAGGGGCACAGTGTATAGTACTATTATATTCAGGAGCGCAGTGTATAGTACTATTATATTCAGGAGCACAGTGTATAGTACTATTATATTCAGGTGTACATTGTATAGTACTATTATATTCAGTAGTACAGTGTATAGTACTATTATATTCAGGAGCACAGTGTATAGTACTATTATATTCAGTAGTACAGTGTATAGTACTATTATATTCAGGGGCGCAGTGTATAGTACTATTATATTCAGGAGTACAGTGTATAGTACTATTATATTCAGGAGCGCAGTGTATAGTACTATTATATTCAGGGGCACAGTGTATAGTACTATTATATTCAGGAGCATAGTGTATAATACTATTATATTCAGGAGTACAGTGTATAGTACTATTATATTCAGGAGCAGTGTATAGTACTATTATATTCAGGAGTACAGTGTATAGTATTATTATATTCAGGAGCACAGTGTATAGTACTATTATATTCAGGAGTGCAGTGTATAGTACTATTATATTCACGAGTACAGTGTATAGTACTATTATATTCAGGAGTACAGTGTATAGTACTATTATATTCAGGAGAACAGTGTATAGTACTATTATATTCTGGAGTACAGTGTATAGTACTATTATATTCAGGAGAACAGTGTATAGTACTATTATATTCAGGAGTACAGTGTATAGTGCTATTATATTCAGGAGAACAGTGTATAGTACTATTATATTCAGGAGAGCAGTGTATAGTACCATTATATTCAGGAGCACAGTGTATAGTACTATTATATTCATGAGTACAGTGTATAGTACTATTATATTCAGGGGCACAGTGTATAGTACTGTTATATTCAGCACAGTGTATAGTACTATTATATTCAGGAGTGCAGTGTATAGTACTATTATATTCAGGAGCACAGTGTATAGTACTATTATATTCAGGAGTACAGTGTATAGTACTATTATATTCAGGAGCACAGTGTATAGTACTATTATATTCAGGAGTACAGTGTATAGTACTATTATATTCAGGAGCACAGTGTATAGTACTATTATATTCAGGAGCGCAGTGTATAGTACTATTATATTCAGGAGTGCAGTGTATAGTACTATTATATTCAGGAGTACAGTGTATAGTACTATTATATTCAGGAGTACAGTGTATAGTAATATTATATTCAGCAGTACAGTGTATAGTACTATTATATTCAGGAGTACAGTGTATAGTAATATTATATTCAGGAGCACAGTGTATAGTGCTATGATATTCCGGAGTACAGTGTATAGTATTATTCTATTCAGGAGTGCAGTGTATAGTGCTATTATATTCAGGAGTACAGTGTATAGTACTATTATATTCAGGAGCACAGTGTATAGTACTATTATATTCAGGAGTACAGTGTATAGTACTATTATATTCAGGAGTGCAGTGTATAGTACTATTATATTCAGGAGTACAGTGTATAGTACTAATATATTCAGGAGTACAGTGTATAGTAATATTATATTCAGGAGTACAGTGTATAGTATTATTATATTCAGGAGCACAGTATATAGTACTATTATATTCAGGAGCACAGTGTATAGTACTATTATATTCAGGAGTACAGTGTATAGTACTATTATATTCAGGGGCACAGTGTATAGTACTGTTATATTCAGCACAGTGTATAGTACTATTATATTCAGGAGCGCAGTGTATAATACTATTATATTAAGGGGCAGAGTGTATAGTACTATTATATTCAGGTGTACAGTGTATAGTACTATTATATTCAGGAGTACAGTGTATAGTACTATCAGGTATAGTACTATTATATTCAGGAGTGCAGTGTATAGTACTATTATATTCACGAGTACAGTGTATAGTACTATTATATTCAGGAGTACAGTGTATAGTACTATTATATTCAGGAGAACAGTGTATAGTACTATTATATTCAGGAGTACAGTGTATAGTACTATTATATTCAGGAGCACAGTGTATAGTACAATTATATTCAGGAGTACAGTGTATAGTACTATTATATTCAGTAGTACAGTCTATAGTACTATTATATTCAGGAGCACAGTGTATAGTATTATTATATTCAGTAGTACAGTGTATAGTACTATTATATTCAGGAGCACAGTATATAGTACTATTATATTCAGGAGTGCAGTGTATAGTAGTATTATATTCAGGAGCACAGTGTATAGAATTATTATATTCAGGAGCGTAGTGTATAGTACTATTATATTCAGGAGTACAGTGTATAGTACTATTATATTCAGGAGCGCAGTGTATAGTACTATTATATTCAGGAGTACAGTATATAGTACTATTATATTCAGTACTACAGTGTATAGTACTATTATATTCAGTAGTACAGTGTATAGTACTATTATATTCAGGAGTACAGTGTATAGTACTATTATATTCAGGAGAACAGTGTATAGTACTATTATATTCAGGAGTACGGTGTATAGTACTATTATATTCAGGAGCACAGTGTATAGTACTATTATATTCAGGAGTACAGTGTATAGTACTATTATATTCAGGAGTACAGTGTATAGTACTATTATATTCAGGAGCGTAGTGTATAGTACTATTATATTCAGGAGTACAGTGTATAGTACTATTATATTCAGGAGTACAGTGTATAGTACTATTAGATTCAGGAGCATAGTGTATAATACTATTATATTCAGGAGTACAGTGTATAGTACTATTATATTCAGGAGCACAGTGTATAATACTATTATATTCAGGAGTACAGTGTATAGTACTATTATATTCAGGAGTACAGTGTATAGTACTATTATATTCAGGAGCACAGTGTATAGTACAATTATATTCAGGAGTACAGTGTATAGTACTATTATATTCAGGAGTACAGTCTATAGTACTATTATATTCAGGAGCACAGTGTATAGTATTATTATATTCAGGAGTACAGTGTATAGTAGTATTATATTCAGGAGCACAGTGTATAGAATTATTATATTCAGGAGCGCAGTGTATAGTACTATTATATTCAGGAGTACAGTGTATAGTACTATTATATTCAGGAGCGCAGTGTATAGTACTATTATATTCAGGAGTGCAGTGTATAGTACTATTATATTCAGGAGTGCAGTGTATAGTACTATTATATTCATGAGCGCAGTGTATAGTAATATTATATTCAGGAGTACAGTGTATAGTACTATTATATTCAGGAGCACAGTGTATAGTACTATTATATTCAGGAGTACAGTATATAGTACTATTATATTCAGGAGCACAGTGTATAGTACTATTATATTCAGGAGTACAGTATATAGTACTATTATATTCAGTAGTACAGTGTATAGTACTATTATATTCAGGAGCACAGTGTATAGTACTATTATATTCAGGAGTACAGTGTATAGTACTATTATATTCAGGGGCACAGTGTATAGTACTATTATATTCAGGAGTACAGTGTATAGTACTATTATATTCAGGAGCGCAGTGTATAGTACTATTATATTCAGGAGTACAGTGTATAGTACTATTATATTCAGGGGCACAGTGTATAGTACTATTATATTCAGGGGCACAGAGTATAGTACTATTATATTCAGGAGCATAGTGTATAATACTATTATATTCAGGAGTACAGTGTATAGTACTATTATATTCAGGAGCAGTGTATAGTACTATTATATTCAGGAGTACAGTGTATAGTATTATTATATTCAGGAGTACAGTGTATAGTACTATTATATTCAGGAGTACAGTGTATAGTACTATTATATTCAGAAGTACAGTGTATAATACTATTATATTCAGGAGTGCAGTGTATAGTACTATTATATTCACGAGTACAGTGTATAGTACTATTATATTCAGGAGTACAGTGTATAGTACTATTATATTCAGGAGGACAGTGTATAGTACTATTATATTCAGGAGTACAGTGTATAGTACTATTATATTCAGGAGAGCAGTGTATAGTACCATTATATTCATGAGTACAGTGTATAGTACTATTATATTCAGGAGCACAGTGTATAGTACTATTATATTCAGGGGCGCAGTGTATAGTACTATTATATTCAGGAGTACAGTGTATAGTACTATTATATTCAGGAGTACAGTGTATAGTACTATTATATTCAGGAGTACAGTGTATAGTACTATTATATTCAGGAGTACAGTGTATAGTACTATTATATTCAGGAGCACAGTGTATAGTACTATTATATTCAGGAGCGCAGTGTATAGTACTATTATATTCAGGAGTGCAGTGTATAGTACTATTATATTCAGGAGTACAGTGTATAGTACTATTATATTCAGGAGTACAGTGTATAGTAATATTATATTCAGGAGTACAGTGTATAGTACTATTATATGCAGGAGTACAGTGTATAGTACTATTATATTCAGGAGTGCAGTGTATAGTACTATTATATTCAGGAGTGCAGTGTATAGTACTATTATATTCAGGAGTACAGTGTATAGTACTATTATATTCAGGAGTACAGTGTATAGTAATATTATATTCACGAGTACAGTGTATAGTAATATTATATTCAGGAGCACAGTGTATAGTGCTATTATATTCCGGAGTACAGTGTATAGTACTATTCTATTCAGGAGTGCAGTGTATAGTGCTATTATATTCAGGAGTACAGTGTATAGTACTATTATATTCAGGAGCACAGTGTATAGTACTATTATATTCAGGAGTACAGTGTATAGTACTATTATATTCAGGAGTGCAGTGTATAGTACTATTATATTCAGGAGTACAGTGTATAGTACTAATATATTCAGGAGTACAGTGTATAGTACTATTATATTCAGGAGTACAGTGTATAGTATTATTATATTCAGGAGCACAGTATATAGTACTATTATATTCAGGAGCACAGTGTATAGTACTATTATATTCAGGGGCACAGTGTATAGTACTGTTATATTCAGCACAGTGTATAGTACTATTATATTCAGGAGCCCAGTGTATAATACTATTATATTAAGGGGCACAGTGTATAGTACTATTATATTCAGGTGTACAGTGTATAGTACTATTATATTCAGGAGTACAGTGTATAGTACTATCAGGTATAGTACTATTATATTCAGGAGTGCAGTGTATAGTACTATTATATTCACGAGTACAGTGTATAGTACTATTATATTCAGGAGTACAGTGTATAGTACTATTATATTCAGGAGAACAGTGTATAGTACTATTATATTCAGGAGTACAGTGTATAGTACTATTATATTCAGGAGAACAGTGTATAGTACTATTATATTCAGGAGAGCAGTGTATAGTACCATTATATTCAGGAGCACAGTGTATAGTACTATTATATTCATGAGTACAGTGTATAGTACTATTATATTCAGGGGCACAGTGTATAGTACTGTTATATTCAGCACAGTGTATAGTACTATTATATTCAGGAGTGCAGTGTATAGTACTATTATAATCAGGAGCACAGTGTATAGTACTATTATATTCAGGAGTACAGTGTATAGTACTATTATATTCAGGGTCACAGTGTATAGTACTATTATATTCAGGAGTACAGTGTATAGTACTATTATATTCAGGAGCGCAGTGTATAGTACTATTATATTCAGGGGCACAGAGTATAGTACTATTATATTCAGGAGCGCAGTGTATAGTACTATTATATTCATGAGTACAGTCTATAGTACTATTATATTCAGGAGCAGTGTATAGTACTATTATATTCAGGAGCACAGTGTATAATACTATTATATTCAGGAGAACAGTATAGTACTATTATATTCAGGAGTACAGTGTATAGTACTATTATATTCAGGGGCACAGTGTATAGTACTATTATATTCAGGAGTACAGTGTATAGTACTATTATATTCAGGAGGACAGTGTATAGTACTATTATATTCAGGAGTACAGTGTATAGTACTGTTATATTCAGCACAGTGTATAGTACTATTATATTCAGGAGTACAGTGTATAGTACTATTATATTCAGGAGTACAGTGTATAGTACTATTATATTCAGGAGCACAGTGTATAGTACTATTATATTCAGGAGTACAGTGTATAGTAATATTATATTCAGGAGTGCAGTGTATAGTACTATTATATTCAGGAGCACAGTGTATAGTACTATTATATTCAGGGGCACAGTGTATAGTACTATTATATTCAGGAGCACAGTGTATAGTACTATTATATTCAGGAGCACAGTGTATAGTATTATTATATTCAGGGGCACAGTGTATAGTACTATTATATTCAGGAGTACAGTGTATAGTACTATTATATTCAGGAGTACAGTGTATAGTACTATTATATTCAGGAGCACAGTGTATAGTACTATTATATTCAGGAGAACAGTGTATAGTACTATTATATTCAGGAGCGCAGTGTATAGTACTATTATATTCAGTAGTACAGTGTATGGTACTATTATATTCAGGAGTACAGTGTGTAGTACTATTATATTCAGTAGTACAGTGTATAGTAATATTATATTCAGGAGCGCAGTGTATAGTACGATTATATTCATGAGTACAGTGTATAGTACTATTATATTCAGGAGCACAGTGTATAGTACTATTATATTCAGGAGCACAGTGTATAGTACTATTATATTCAGGGGCACAGTGTATAGTACTATTATATTCAGTAGTACAGTGTATAGTACTATTATATTCAGGGGCACAGTGTATAGTACTATTATATTCAGGAGCGCAGTGTATAGTACTATTATATTCAGGAGCACAGTGTATAGTACTATTATATTCAGGTGTACATTGTATAGTACTATTATATTCAGTAGTACAGTGTATAGTACTATTATATTCAGGAGCACAGTGTATAGTACTATTATATTCAGTAGTACAGTGTATAGTACTATTATATTCAGGGGCGCAGTGTATAGTACTATTATATTCAGGAGTACAGTGTATAGTACTATTATATTCAGGAGCGCAGTGTATAGTACTATTATATTCAGGAGCATAGTGTATAATACTATTATATTCAGGAGTACAGTGTATAGTACTATTATATTCAGGAGCAGTGTATAGTACTATTATATTCAGGAGTACAGTGTATAGTATTATTATATTCAGGAGCACAGTGTATAGTACTATTATATTCAGGAGTGCAGTGTATAGTACTATTATATTCACGAGTACAGTGTATAGTACTATTATATTCAGGAGTACAGTGTATAGTACTATTATATTCAGGAGAACAGTGTATAGTACTATTATATTCTGGAGTACAGTGTATAGTACTATTATATTCAGGAGAACAGTGTATAGTACTATTATATTCAGGAGTACAGTGTATAGTGCTATTATATTCAGGAGAACAGTGTATAGTACTATTATATTCAGGAGAGCAGTGTATAGTACCATTATATTCAGGAGCACAGTGTATAGTACTATTATATTCAGGGGCACAGTGTATAGTACTGTTATATTCAGCACAGTGTATAGTACTATTATATTCAGGAGTGCAGTGTATAGTACTATTATATTCAGGAGCACAGTGTATAGTACTATTATATTCAGGAGTACAGTGTATAGTACTATTATATTCAGGGGTACAGTGTATAGTACTATTATATTCAGGAGCACAGTGTATAGTACTATTATATTCAGGAGTACAGTGTATAGTACTATTATATTCAGGGGCACAGTGTATAGTACTATTATATTCAGGAGCACAGTGTATAGTACTATTATATTCAGGAGCACAGTGTATAGTATTATTATATTCAGGGGCACAGTGTATAGTACTATTATATTCAGGAGTACAGTGTATAGTACTATTATATTCAGGAGTACAGTGTATAGTACTGTTATATTCAGGAGCACAGTGTATAGTACTATTATATTCAGGAGTACAGTGTATAGTACTATTATATTCAGGGGCACAGTGTATAGTACTATTATATTCAGGAGTACAGTGTATAGTACTATTATATTCAGGAGCACAGTGTATAGTACTATTATATTCAGGAGTGCAGTGTATAGTACTATTATATTCAGGAGCACAGTGTATAGTACTATTATATTCAGGAGTACAGTGTATAGTACTATTATATTCAGGGGCACAGTGTATAGTACTGTTATATTCAGCACAGTGTATAGTACTATTATATTCAGGAGCACAGTGTATAGTACTATTATATTCAGGAGTACAGTGTATAGTACTGTTATATTCAGGAGCACAGTGTATAGTACTATTATATTCAGGAGTGCAGTGTATAGTACTATTATATTCAGGAGTACAGTGTATAGTACTAATATATTCAGGAGTACAGTGTATAGTAATATTATATTCAGGAGTACAGTGTATAGTATTATTATATTCAGGAGCACAGTATATAGTACTATTATATTCAGGAGCACAGTGTATAGTACTATTATATTCAGGAGTACAGTGTATAGTACTATTATATTCAGGGGCACAGTGTATAGTACTGTTATATTCAGCACAGTGTATAGTACTATTATATTCAGGAGCACAGTGTATAGTACTATTATATTCAGGAGTACAGTGTATAGTACTGTTATATTCAGGAGCACAGTGTATAGTACTATTATATTCAGGAGTGCAGTGTATAGTACTATTATATTCAGGAGTACAGTGTATAGTACTAATATATTCAGGAGTACAGTGTATAGTAATATTATATTCAGGAGTACAGTGTATAGTATTATTATATTCAGGAGCACAGTATATAGTACTATTATATTCAGGAGCACAGTGTATAGTACTATTATATTCAGGAGTACAGTGTATAGTACTATTATATTCAGGGGCACAGTGTATAGTACTGTTATATTCAGCACAGTGTATAGTACTATTATATTCAGGAGCGCAGTGTATAATACTATTATATTAAGGGGCACAGTGTATAGTACTATTATATTCAGGTGTACAGTGTATAGTACTATTATATTCAGGAGTACAGTGTATAGTACTATCAGGTATAGTACTATTATATTCAGGAGTGCAGTGTATAGTACTATTATATTCACGAGTACAGTGTATAGTACTATTATATTCAGGAGTACAGTGTATAGTACTATTATATTCAGGAGAACAGTGTATAGTACTATTATATTCAGGAGAACAGTGTATAGTACTATTATATTCAGGAGAGCAGTGTATAGTACCATTATATTCAGGAGCACAGTGTATAGTACTATTATATTCATGAGTACAGTGTATAGTACTATTATATTCAGGGGCACAGTGTATAGTACTGTTATATTCAGCACAGTGTATAGTACTATTATATTCAGGAGTGCAGTGTATAGTACTATTATATTCAGGAGCACAGTGTATAGTACTATTATATTCAGGAGCACAGTGTATAGTACTATTATATTCAGGAGTACAGTGTATAGTACTATTATATTCAGGAGCACAGTGTATAGTACTATTATATTCAGGAGCGCAGTGTATAGTACTATTATATTCAGGAGTGCAGTGTATAGTACTATTATATTCAGGAGTACAGTGTATAGTACTATTATATTCAGGAGTACAGTGTATAGTAATATTATATTCAGCAGTACAGTGTATAGTACTATTATATTCAGGAGTACAGTGTATAGTAATATTATATTCAGGAGCACAGTGTATAGTGCTATGATATTCCGGAGTACAGTGTATAGTATTATTCTATTCAGGAGTGCAGTGTATAGTGCTATTATATTCAGGAGTACAGTGTATAGTACTATTATATTCAGGAGCACAGTGTATAGTACTATTATATTCAGGAGTACAGTGTATAGTACTATTATATTCAGGAGTGTAGTGTATAGTACTATTATATTCAGGAGTACAGTGTATAGTACTAATATATTCAGGAGTACAGTGTATAGTAATATTATATTCAGGAGTACAGTGTATAGTATTATTATATTCAGGAGCACAGTATATAGTACTATTATATTCAGGAGCACAGTGTATAGTACTATTATATTCAGGAGTACAGTGTATAGTACTATTATATTCAGGGGCACAGTGTATAGTACTGTTATATTCAGCACAGTGTATAGTACTATTATATTCAGGAGCGCAGTGTATAATACTATTATATTAAGGGGCACAGTGTATAGTACTATTATATTCAGGTGTACAGTGTATAGTACTATTATATTCAGGAGTACAGTGTATAGTACTATCAGGTATAGTACTATTATATTCAGGAGTGCAGTGTATAGTACTATTATATTCACGAGTACAGTGTATAGTACTATTATATTCAGGAGTACAGTGTATAGTACTATTATATTCAGGAGAACAGTGTATAGTACTATTATATTCAGGAGTACAGTGTATAGTACTATTATATTCAGGAGCACAGTGTATAGTACAATTATATTCAGGAGTACAGTGTATAGTACTATTATATTCAGTAGTACAGTCTATAGTACTATTATATTCAGGAGCACAGTGTATAGTATTATTATATTCAGTAGTACAGTGTATAGTACTATTATATTCAGGAGCACAGTATATAGTACTATTATATTCAGGAGTGCAGTGTATAGTAGTATTATATTCAGGAGCACAGTGTATAGAATTATTATATTCAGGAGCGTAGTGTATAGTACTATTATATTCAGGAGTACAGTGTATAGTACTATTATATTCAGGAGCGCAGTGTATAGTACTATTATATTCAGGAGTACAGTATATAGTACTATTATATTCAGTACTACAGTGTATAGTACTATTATATTCAGTAGTACAGTGTATAGTACTATTATATTCAGGAGTACAGTGTATAGTACTATTATATTCAGGAGAACAGTGTATAGTACTATTATATTCTGGAGTACAGTGTATAGTACTATTATATTCAGGAGCACAGTGTATAGTACTATTATATTCAGGAGTACAGTGTATAGTACTATTATATTCAGGAGTACAGTGTATAGTACTATTATATTCAGGGGCACAGTGTATAGTACTGTTATATTCAGCACAGTGTATAGTACTATTATATTCAGGAGCGCAGTGTATAATACTATTATATTAAGGGGCACAGTGTATAGTACTATTATATTCAGGTGTACAGTGTATAGTACTATTATATTCAGGAGTACAGTGTATAGTACTATCAGGTATAGTACTATTATATTCAGGAGTGCAGTGTATAGTACTATTATATTCACGAGTACAGTGTATAGTACTATTATATTCAGGAGTACAGTGTATAGTACTATTATATTCAGGAGAACAGTGTATAGTACTATTATATTCAGGAGTACAGTGTATAGTACTATTATATTCAGGAGCACAGTGTATAGTACAATTATATTCAGGAGTACAGTGTATAGTACTATTATATTCAGTAGTACAGTCTATAGTACTATTATATTCAGGAGCACAGTGTATAGTATTATTATATTCAGTAGTACAGTGTATAGTACTATTATATTCAGGAGCACAGTATATAGTACTATTATATTCAGGAGTGCAGTGTATAGTAGTATTATATTCAGGAGCACAGTGTATAGAATTATTATATTCAGGAGCGTAGTGTATAGTACTATTATATTCAGGAGTACAGTGTATAGTACTATTATATTCAGGAGCGCAGTGTATAGTACTATTATATTCAGGAGTACAGTATATAGTACTATTATATTCAGTACTACAGTGTATAGTACTATTATATTCAGTAGTACAGTGTATAGTACTATTATATTCAGGAGTACAGTGTATAGTACTATTATATTCAGGAGAACAGTGTATAGTACTATTATATTCTGGAGTACAGTGTATAGTACTATTATATTCAGGAGCACAGTGTATAGTACTATTATATTCAGGAGTACAGTGTATAGTACTATTATATTCAGGAGTACAGTGTATAGTACTATTATATTCAGGAGCGTAGTGTATAGTACTATTATATTCAGGAGTACAGTGTATAGTACTATTATATTCAGGAGTACAGTGTATAGTACTATTAGATTCAGGAGCATAGTGTATAATACTATTATATTCAGGAGTACAGTGTATAGTACTATTATATTCAGGAGCACAGTGTATAATACTATTATATTCAGGAGTACAGTGTATAGTACTATTATATTCAGGAGTACAGTGTATAGTACTATTATATTCAGGAGTACAGTGTATAGTACTATTATATTCAGGAGCACAGTGTATAGTACAATTATATTCAGGAGTACAGTGTATAGTACTATTATATTCAGGAGTACAGTCTATAGTACTATTATATTCAGGAGCACAGTGTATAGTATTATTATATTCAGGAGTACAGTGTATAGTAGTATTATATTCAGGAGCACAGTGTATAGAATTATTATATTCAGGAGCGCAGTGTATAGTACTATTATATTCAGGAGTACAGTGTATAGTACTATTATATTCAGGAGCGCAGTGTATAGTACTATTAAATTCAGGAGTGCAGTGTATAGTACTATTATATTCAGGAGTGCAGTGTATAGTACTATTATATTCATGAGCGCAGTGTATAGTAATATTATATTCAGGAGTACAGTGTATAGTACTATTATATTCAGGAGCACAGTGTATAGTACTATTATATTCAGGAGTACAGTATATAGTACTATTATATTCAGGAGCACAGTGTATAGTACTATTATATTCAGGAGTACAGTATATAGTACTATTATATTCAGTAGTACAGTGTATAGTACTATTATATTCAGGAGCACAGTGTATAGTACTATTATATTCAGGAGTACAGTGTATAGTACTATTATATTCAGGAGTACAGTGTATAGTACTATTATATTCAGGAGTACAGTGTATAGTACTATTATATTCAGTAGTACAGTGTATAGTACTATTATATTCAGGAGCACAGTGTATAGTACTATTATATTCAGGAGTACAGTGTATAGTAGTATTATATTCAGGAGCACAGTGTATAGAATTATTATATTCAGGAGCACAGTGTATAGAATTATTATATTCAGGAGTACAGTGTATAGTACTATTATATTCAGCACAGTGTATAGTACTATTATATTCAGGAGTGCAGTGTATAGTACTATTATATTCAGGAGTACAGTGTATAGTACTATTATATTCAGGAGTACAGTGTATAGTACTATTATATTCAGGAGCACAGTGTATAGTACTATTATATTCAGGAGCAGTGTATAGTACTATTATATTCAGGAGCACAGTGTATAGTACTATTATATTCAGGAGTAGAGTGTATAGTACTATTATAATCAGGAGCACAGTGTATAGTACTAGTATATTCAGGAGTACAGTGTATAGTACTATTATATTCAGGAGCGCAGTGTATAGTACTATTATATTCAGGAGTACAGTGTATAGTACTATTATATTCAGAAGTACAGTGTATAGTACTATTATATTCAGGAGAACAGTGTATAGTACTATTCTATTCAGGAGCACAGTGTATAGTACTATTATATTCAGGAGCACAGTGTATAGTACTAATATATTCAGGAGTACAGTGTATAGTACTATTATATTCAGGAGCACAGTGTATAATACTATTATATTCAGGAGTACAGTGTATAGTACTATTATATTCAGGAGTACAGTGTATAGTACTATTATATTCAGGAGTACAGTGTATAGTACTATTATATTCAGGAGCGTAGTGTATAGTACTATTATATTCAGGAGTACAGTGTATAGTACTATTATATTCAGGAGTACAGTGTATAGTACTATTAGATTCAGGAGCATAGTGTATAATACTATTATATTCAGGAGTACAGTGTATAGTACTATTAGATTCAGGAGCATAGTGTATAATACTATTATATTCAGGAGTACAGTGTATAGTACTATTATATTCAGGAGTACAGTGTATAGTACTATTATATTCAGGAGTACAGTGTATAGTACTATTATATTCAGGAGTACAGTGTATAGTACTATTATATTCAGGAGTACAGTGTATAGTACTATTATATTCAGGAGTACAGTGTATAGTACTATTATATTCAGTAGTACAGTGTATAGTACTATTATATTCAGGAGTGCAGTGTATAATACTATTATATTCAGGAGAACAGTGTATAGTACTATTATATTCAGGAGCACAGTATATAGTACTATTATATTCAGGAGTACAGTGTATAGTAGTATTATATTCAGGAGTACAGTGTATAGTACTATTATATTCAGTAGTACAGTGTATAGTACTATTATATTCAGGAGCACAGTGTATAGTACTTTTATATTCAGTAGTACAGTGTATAGTACTATTATATTCAGGAGCACAGTATATAGTACTATTATATTCAGGAGTACAGTGTATAGTAGTATTATATTCAGGAGCACAGTGTATAGAATTATTATATTCAGGAGCGCAGTGTATAGTACTATTATATTCAGGAGTACAGTGTATAGTACTATTATATTCAGGAGCGCAGTGTATAGTACTATTATATTCAGGAGTACAGTATATAGTACTATTATATTCAGTAGTACAGTGTATAGTACTATTATATTCAGGAGCACAGTGTATAGTACTATTATATTCAGGAGTACAGTGTATAGTACTATTATATTCAGGAGTACAGTGTATAGTACTATTATATTCAGTAGTACAGTGTATAGTACTATTATATTCAGGAGCACAGTATATAGTACTATTATATTCAGGAGTGCAGTGTATAGTAGTATTATATTCAGGAGCACAGTGTATAGAATTATTATATTCAGGAGCGTAGTGTATAGTACTATTATATTCAGGAGTACAGTGTATAGTACTATTATATTCAGGAGCGCAGTGTATAGTACTATTATATTCAGGAGTACAGTATATAGTACTATTATATTCAGTAGTACAGTGTATAGTACTATTATATTCAGTAGTACAGTGTATAGTACTATTATATTCAGGAGTACAGTGTATAGTACTATTATATTCAGGAGAACAGTGTATAGTACTATTATATTCAGGAGTACAGTGTATAGTACTATTATATTCAGGAGCACAGTGTATAGTACTATTATATTCAGGAGTACAGTGTATAGTACTATTATATTCAGGAGTACAGTGTATAGTACTATTATATTCAGGAGCGTAGTGTATAGTACTATTATATTCAGGAGTACAGTGTATAGTACTATTATATTCAGGAGTACAGTGTATAGTACTATTATATTCAGGAGCAGTGTATAGTACTATTATATTCAGGAGTACAGTGTATAGTATTATTATATTCAGGAGTACAGTGTATAGTACTATTATATTAAGGAGTACAGTGTATAGTACTATTATATTCAGAAGTACAGTGTATAATACTATTATATTCAGGAGTGCAGTGTATAGTACTATTATATTCACGAGTACAGTGTATAGTACAATTATATTCAGGAGTACAGTGTATAGTACTATTATATTCAGGAGTACAGTCTATAGTACTATTATATTCAGGAGCACAGTGTATAGTATTATTATATTCAGGAGTACAGTGTATAGTAGTATTATATTCAGGAGCACAGTGTATAGAATTATTATATTCAGGAGCGCAGTGTATAGTACTATTATATTCAGGAGTACAGTGTATAGTACTATTATATTCAGGAGCGCAGTGTATAGTACTATTATATTCAGGAGCACAGTGTATAGTACTATTATATTCAGGAGCGCAGTGTATAGTACTATTATATTCAGGAGCGCAGTGTATAGTACTATTATATTCATAAGTGCCGTGTATAGTACTATTATATTCAGGAGTACAGTGTATAGTACTATTATATTCAGCACAGTGTATAGTACTATTATATTCAGGAGTGCAGTGTATAGTACTATTATATTCAGGAGTGCAGTGTATAGTACTATTATATTCAGGAGCACAGTGTATAGTACAATTATATTCAGGAGTGCAATGTATAGTACTATTATATTCAGGAGTACAGTGTATAGTATTATTATATTCAGGAGCACAGTGTATAGTACTATTATATTCAGGAGCACAGTGTATAGTACTATTATATTCAGGAGTACAGTGTATAGTACTATTATATTCAGGAGCAGTGTATAGTACTATTATATTCAGGAGTACAGTGTATAGTATTATTATATTCAGGAGTACAGTGTATATTACTATTATATTCAGGAGTACAGTGTATAGTACTATTATATTCAGGAGCGCAGTGTATAGTACTATTATATTCAGGGGCACAGAGTATAGTACTATTATATTCAGGAGCATAGTGTATAATACTATTATATTCAGGAGTACAGTGTATAGTACTATTATATTCAGGAGCAGTGTATAGTACTATTATATTCAGGAGTACAGTGTATAGTATTATTATATTCAGGAGTACAGTGTATAGTACTATTATATTCAGGAGTACAGTGTATAGTACTATTATATTCAGAAGTACAGTGTATAATACTATTATATTCAGGAGTGCAGTGTATAGTACTATTATATTCACGAGTACAGTGTATAGTACTATTATATGCAGGAGTACAGTGTATAGTACTATTATATTCAGGAGAACAGTGTATAGTACTATTATATTCAGGAGCACAGTGTATAGTACTATTATATTCAGGAGAACAGTGTATAGTACTATTATATTCAGGAGCACAGTGTATAGTACTATTATATTCAGGAGCACAGTGTATAGTATTATTATATTCAGGAGTACAGTGTATAGTATTATTATATTCAGGAGTACAGTGTATAGTACTATTATATTCAGGAGAACAGTGTATAGTACTATTATATTCAGGAGAGCAGTGTATAGTACCATTATATTCAGGAGCACAGTGTATAGTACTATTATATTCAGGAGAACAGTGTATAGTACTATTATATTCAGGAGCACAGTGTATCGTACTATTATATTCAGGAGAACAGTGTATAGTACTATTATATTCAGGAGCACAGTGTATAGTACTATTATATTCAGGAGCACAGTGTATAGTATTATTATATTCAGGAGTACAGTGTATAGTATTATTATATTCAGGAGTACAGTGTATAGTACTATTATATTCAGGAGAACAGTGTATAGTACTATTATATTCAGGAGAGCAGTGTATAGTACCATTATATTCAGGAGCACAGTGTATAGTACTATTATATTCATGAGTACAGTGTATAGTACTATTATATTCAGTGGCACAGTGTATAGTACTATTATATTCAGGAGTACAGTGTATAGTACTATTATATTCAGGAGCACAGTGTATAGTACTATTATATTCATGAGTACAGTGTATAGTACTATTATATTCAGGAGCACAGTATATAGTACTATTATATTCAGGAGTACAGTGTATAGTAGTATTATATTCAGGAGCACAGTGTATAGAATTATTATATTCAGGAGCGCAGTGTATAGTACTATTATATTCAGGAGTACAGTGTATAGTACTATTATATTCAGGAGCACAGTGTATAGTACTATTATATTCAGGAGTGCAGTGTATAGTACTATTATATTCAGGAGTACAGTGTATAGTACTATTATATTCAGGAGTACAGTGTATAGTAATATTATATTCAGGAGTACAGTGTATAGTACTATTATATTCAGGAGCACAGTGTATAGTATTATTATATTCAGGGGCACAGTGTATAGTACTATTATATTCAGGAGTACAGTGTATAGTACTATTATATTCAGGAGTACAGTGTATAGTACTGTTATATTCAGGAGTACAGTGTATAGTACTATTATATTCAGGAGCACAGTGTATAGTACTATTATATTCAGGGGCACAGTGTATAGTACTATTATATTCAGGAGCGCAGTGTATAGTACTATTATATTCAGGAGCGCAGTGTATAGTACTATTATATTCATAAGTGCAGTGTATAGTACTATTATATTCAGGAGTACAGTGTATAGTACTATTATATTCAGCACAGTGTATAGTACTATTATATTCAGGAGTGCAGTGTATAGTACTATTATATTCAGGAGCACAGTGTATAGTACAATTATATTCAGGAGTGCAATGTATAGTACTATTATATTCAGGAGTACAGTGTATAGTATTATTATATTCAGGAGCACAGTGTATAGTACTATTATATTCAGGAGCACAGTGTATAGTACTATTATATTCAGGAGTACAGTGTATAGTACTATTATATTCAGGAGCAGTGTATAGTACTATTATATTCAGGAGTACAGTGTATAGTATTATTATATTCAGGAGTACAGTGTATAGTACTATTATATTCAGGAGTACAGTGTATAGTACTATTATATTCAGGAGCGCAGTGTATAGTACTATTATATTCAGGGGCACAGAGTATAGTACTATTATATTCAGGAGCATAGTGTATAATACTATTATATTCAGGAGTACAGTGTATAGTACTATTATATTCAGGAGCAGTGTATAGTACTATTATATTCAGGAGTACAGTGTATAGTATTATTATATTCAGGAGTACAGTGTATAGTACTATTATATTCAGGAGTACAGTGTATAGTACTATTATATTCAGAAGTACAGTGTATAATACTATTATATTCAGGAGTGCAGTGTATAGTACTATTATATTCACGAGTACAGTGTATAGTACTATTATATGCAGGAGTACAGTGTATAGTACTATTATATTCAGGAGAACAGTGTATAGTACTATTATATTCAGGAGCACAGTGTATAGTACTATTATATTCAGGAGAACAGTGTATAGTACTATTATATTCAGGAGCACAGTGTATAGTACTATTATATTCAGGAGCACAGTGTATAGTATTATTATATTCAGGAGTACAGTGTATAGTACTATTATATTCAGGAGTACAGTGTATAGTACTATTATATTCAGGAGAACAGTGTATAGTACTATTATATTCAGGAGAGCAGTGTATAGTACCATTATATTCAGGAGCACAGTGTATAGTACTATTATATTCATGAGTACAGTGTATAGTACTATTATATTCAGTGGCACAGTGTATAGTACTGTTATATTCAGCACAGTGTATAGTACTATTATATTCAGGAGCGCAGTGTATAGTACTATTATATTCAGGAGTACAGTGTATAGTACTATTATATTCAGGGGCACAGTGTATAGTACTATTATATTCAGGAGTACAGTGTATAGTACTATTATATTCAGGAGCACAGTGTATAGTACTATTATATTCAGGAGTACAGTGTATAGTACTATTATATTCAGGGGCACAGTGTATAGTACTATTATATTCAGGAGCACAGTGTATAATACTATTATATTCAGGAGTACAGTGTATAGTACTGTTATATTCAGGGGCACAGTGTATAGTACTATTATATTCAGGAGTACAGTGTATAGTACTATTATATTCAGGGGCACAGTGTATAGTACTATTATATTCAGGAGTACAGTGTATAGTACTATTATATTCAGGAGTACAGTGTATAGTACTATTATATTCAGGAGTACAGTGTATAGTACTATTATATTCAGGGGCACAGTGTATAGTACTATTATATTCAGGAGCACAGTGTATAGTACTATTATATTCAGGAGTACAGTGTATAGTACTATTATATTCAGGGGCACAGTGTATAGTACTATTATATTCTGGAGCACAGTGTATAGTACTATTATATTCAGGAGCACAGTGTATAGTATTATTATATTCAGGGGCACAGTGTATAGTACTATTATATTCAGGAGTACAGTGTATAGTATTATTATATTCAGGAGTACAGTGTATAGTACTATTATATTCAGGAGTACAGTGTATAGTACTGTTATATTCAGGAGTACAGTGTATAGTACTATTATATTCAGGAGCACAGTGTATAGTACTATTATATTCATGAGTACAGTGTATAGTACTATTATATTCAGGAGTACAGTGTATAGTACTATTATATTCAGGAGTACAGTGTATAGTACTGTTATATTCAGGAGTACAGTGTATAGTACTATTATATTCAGGAGCACAGTGTATAGTACTATTATATTCAGGGGCACAGTGTATAGTACTATTATATTCAGGAGTACAGTGTATAGTATTATTATATTCAGGAGTACAGTGTATTGTACTATTATATTCAGGAGCGCAGTGTATAGTACTATTATATTCAGGAGTGCAGTGTATAGTACTATTATATTCAGGACTCGGAGTACAGTGTATAGTATTATTATATTCAGGAGCACAGTGTATAGTACTATTATATTCAGGAATACAGTGTATAGTACTAT